>NW_007729643.1:15979-47695 GCF_000696425.1 Galeopterus variegatus | reverse complement strand
ACACGGAAAAAAAAAAAAAAAAAAAAAAAAAAAAGAAACTTTCAAAAGGAGAACTGAGGTTACTAGAAATGGGAAAGGGGGCAGAGTATAAAATGAATATAATTATTCTGACTTGAGCATCGCATACTGCACACGTGTACTGATATTCAACTCTGTACTCCACAGATATGTACAATCAACTATGTTACAATAAAAAATAATAAAAATGATAGGCATGTTAATATACAGATAGCCTGTATGACAAATTTATAGACCCAGCAGGCTTGATTGACAAAAAGCTGGTCTACTAAAACAATCCTGTAGACACAGAATGGCTGGACTTGCCTATAAGTCTAAAAACCTGATGTTGCTAGTAAGTTAAATCCTAAGTGTTCAAGGCTGAAACTTTTTTTTGAGAGTTTATTTAGCTTGGTATCATCACATTAACCTGACACTGGGAATCAGTGTGATGTGCCTTGATAAGAGCAGAGCTGTAGGTCAAAGTGAATTTTACATTTGATTTTATCAAGTTTTACCACTACATAAAAGAAAAAGAAAAAACAAAACAGAACAGAAAACATAAAAATATCCTACTGTACATGAGACCAAAAGAAACATATCTTTGTTATTTTTTTTAAATCACCTATAGGTAACATCTATTCAGTTAGTCCTATTGTATTTATGTTCTCTTTTGTAAATAGATTTCTATTTATGTATATGAGGAACGCAGAATAATATAGCCTACAAAATTTAAATATCTAGTAAGGAGTTAAAAAAATTAAAATAAGCTGGTGTATCAGAGGGACAGAAAGAAGCATTATAAAGACATTGATATATTTCTGTCCCACATATTATTTGTTTTATTAGTCTTACTGTTAACTACTACTAATTCCCACTATTAACTAGTCCTACAACTGTTTCATTTAAACAATAGTATTTCATTTAAACAGAAGAGTAAACAAGAACATAATTTTAAATAAACACCTTTTAAAAAATAAATAAATAAAAAGAGCAACACGGACATCCACACAGGTGACCACACAGGGAAAACCTTCAGGACAATGGCAGCCGTCCTCAGGCAGCCATTCTGCAGGGGCTGGAGGAGGGATGTTTCTAAGACAGCACTTTATCGGCAGAGAGAAGGGCAGTGACTCAGCCTCCAGGATCCTCACGAAGGCCATGGGGAATGAGTCAGCTGTTGCTATAAAACTAGCTCTTTCCATCCCCTCTGGAAGCATCCCCATATAAAGGCAGATTATTCACCTTGCTGACACCTTGGCTCATCAGTCCCCATCCCAGATTATTTTATTGCATCAGCTGGAGTTTGGGAAGGTCTGGCAATTGATCAAGATCACATGGCAGGTGGAAGAGTGGGCAAGTACAGGCATCTGACTACAAAGGCTTTTGCCCAAACCCCAGCCTCTGTGTTACTAGGAAGGAGGTTCCCTTGTCCTGCCATCCTGGGTGCAGGCGGTGAGATTGAAAACTGAGACTGGTCCTGCACAGTGGGAGGGTGACTTTGAGGGCAAGACCAGAGGGAAGGAGGCAAGGGTACTGGGGCAGGGGGTGATGTGTAGAGGGGGCTGGGGGCAGCAGAGGAGGCCATCTGCATCCCATAGGTATTTCTCAGCCCCTGCAAAGCCTTTAGAAAAGGTGTTTGAGTCATCTCTCAGTCTCATAGCTCTAGGCAATGATTCTTACATCACTTTAGTAAATAAGAAACAAGTAATTATGAGCCTGTTCACATCCATACCAGACAAACAGATGCAAGAGTTAGTTTTCAATATTAATGGCATTCGTGGCATTGGCATATCATTTAAAATTATTTTTAAAAACTCAAATCTGTAGACGAATGCTGTTTTTGACTGGGATATTTTCACTGGCATGTGGCCATGCCAGCTTAATTAGACTTACTTATAATGAAGAATTAGAACAACCTAAATTCCAAAAATAGAATTACCATGAAAGTTATTATTAATATCCATGTATCAAATATTGTGGTTATTGAAATGATTTTTGTGATATGTTTTTAATAATGTGGAAAATTCTTATAATAGTTAAGCAGGAAAAGCAAAATACAAAAACGTGTAGTTTCAACTATCTGACAAAATGCATGACAAAAAAAGGAAGGAAATATTTGCAAATAACCATTCTAGTAGTCTCTGAGTGGCATTGTTATGGGGGTTTGGTTTTGGGGTTCTTAAAAAATTGTGTGTATTTTTCAGATTTTTAGCTTGCATTATTTCTACTCAAAAGTTCCAACTGTGGACTTCTCTCAGGCCTTTGACATGTGCAGAATGTGGCTCAGCTGTCCTTACTGCCCGGGAGGAGCTATGACATGTACTAGTTGTGAAAGCGAGGGCAGCTGGCCCCTGACAAGATGCACACTTGTGAGTTTCACCTCTGCAGGAGCCGTGGACCACGCTGGGGAGAGTCGAGCTGAAGGACAAGCCCTCACCTCTCCCTTCTCATCCCTGTGCTGGCATGTCAAAGGCAGACTTCTTCATGCCACCTTTGTTTGTCACGATTCAGATTTATGGCTCCTTGACACCATTCTAGACTGAGAAATAAGGCCAAATGCAAACTAATGAAAAAACAATACAGCTGATGAATACATTTAGAAGTGAACTGTTCCAGGGTTCTTCCTGGCATCTCCTAAGAGGGCCAGCTGTTCTGGATGCACTTGTGGCTTCCCGGGCTCTGCTCTTTGCTGGGAACGCCCCCTTTCTCTGTCCTGTGCTTGCCCAAGTCTGACCCGTGCCTTCAAGGCACTTAACATGCAGCTGCTGTTGAAATATCTCAAGGTGACCATACCTCCTCTTTGCAGCTTTCTGTGACAACCACCAATTAGAGGCAGCCACAGCCCCTCTTATTGCTGGCTCGCTGGTCAGAACCAGATTGAGCCATTGCTCATTCAAAGATAGCTCCCTGGTCCCACGCCGCCTACAGAGTTACGGTCTCCAGGAAGGAGGGCCATTTGTTTTATTTTTAATTTTGTTTTCATCTCATGCATGCAGCTTTTCCTACCCCAGTTGTACTGACTTGAACAACAGCTAGCCCAGAGCTTTGCAAAGAGCAGGTATGCAGTATGCAGTTTGTTCAGCCAAACTGGATTATATATGATCAGAGCAAGGGCACAGTTCAGTCCTTGCCAAAATGCCACAGTTACTTTTGCTTGTTTGTAACACTTCCTAATCAGCAGATGGAAACTGGTTAATTATGGGAGATTGCTTTTTATCATCTTTCAGATTGTTTTTGAATCCTGCAAAGCAAAGTCTGTGTGGAGCATGTCTCAAAAGGAGCCATTCTCCAGGACGGTTGCAGGGACTTCTGTTGCCTGTCACAGAAGGGCCCTTTGTGCTTCCTCGTCCCTGTATAAACTAGAAGTTGCCACTCAGATTTTGATGGACATCCCCAAACTCAGAAATTTTCCTTAATTATGTGAGATAGGTGGATTGGGCTTGGCTGTAAGCATCTTTCTTCAGTGTCTTTATACGTCACTTTATACTCACATAGTGGAAGCACTAGAAAACAATGCAGTAATTTTCTGAAAACCCTAAATTAGGTGGGACTCAGAATACGTATCCTGGTGCCCTTATATTCTGGCTGGGTGCGACGTTCTCCCTGTCAGGAGTCTCCATCCCTCTCTGCCTCCACTTGTGTTTCTTCCAGGAACTCTCACTTTAGCATTTGGGTAAGCAAAACTCCACTGGACGTCTTGGGCTCTTACTAAGTTTTCATGCAAGTGTGTCCTGACTGGCCAGGGCAGAGGCCATGGTTTATGTTCTGGCACATGCATTCGTTGACTGGATGTAAGTAAGTGGAGACTGGCTGTCTAATGCACCTGTAGCAGTTTGAAGCCATCCCGACATACAGTCCTAGCTGCTCTGGGGAAACATTAGTCAGGCAGTAGTGATACTCCAGGTCCATAACTGAGGCACCGACGTGGGGTGCTCTGTCTGCCGACGAGCAGGGGGATGACACTTGTCCTTTGCAAAATGTCATAGACCTGTGGCTCTTGCTTCCTTAGAAATAATGTTTCTCCTTGAACAGTCTTTCAAAGATCCAGATTATTTTCATTTTCTCATTTTCCTTTTAATACCACTGTCTCCCAAAAAAGCCTAATGAGCAGTTTGAATGGCAACCCAGGTAGCTTATGGTGATGAGCACGTCTCCCTCGTTACCATTTCTCAGGAGGTGGGAGCTGTGTCTGCATCTGCAGCTCCTACACCCCGTGGCTCCTTTTACAGCTATTATCCTCTGGAAGGGTATGAAATTTTAATCTCTGCTGTTGTCTGAATGATTAATTCAAGCCTCAAATGAAAATAATTCTAAAATATCCAGATCGTTGCGACTTCAGAGTTCCTCTTTATCTGTATGTAGGCGTCCTTTCTTGTAGATTATTGAAATGGCAGTGAGTACCCTTGAATACATCAGCATGTCACTGAGACCCCAGATGTCTGCATGAGATGATAATCATCTACTTTCTCTTCTGGTGATTGCTGTCAAAAAAGCAGCACCAGTTAAACTACATCCTGACTGGATTTAATGTAAACCTCTGCAACACCGTTGAGCAAAGATTGTGCATTGGTGGGGCAGCTTCATCTTTCCTGTATACAGACAAGCTCAGGCGATGGTCACAGGTGTCCAGGCAGAGGAGATGGACTGAGTGGAAGCCGTGCCTTTCTCTAGACTGTAAACTGAAAACCCGTACTGCCTAAAATCCCGCAGCACTCTGTAGCTTTTGTCCACGAGTTCGAAAGTTCCAAACTGCCTCAGTTGATGTCTGTTCCCCTTAGTTCTGAAAAATCAAAAAGGTTAATTGGTATTAAAATTGTCAGAAGGGACTTCCTGTTAAATATGTTAAAGAATTTCAGCAGTGTCATGGAAGACATATTTAAAAGATGGTAACTGTTTCCTTTCTCCTAATGTTCTTTTAGAACCAAGCAAAACTTTGCACTGAGGTGGTTCCTGCACTCTTCCAACCCACCTTCGTCATAGTCTAGTGTAATCCTCCAATGCTGCCAGAGCAAATAACAAATTCTGTTTTTTGTTTTCAAGGTAAAATTGTTCCTTCCTTTCACCATTTCCATGAACAAATGCTAATAAAGTAAAACAGCACACACCTAGGTCACCTGCTTTGACTGCTTTGGCCTCAGGGATTTCTTGATGCTGTTGGAATTTTCCACAAGGAATTCTTATGTGTTAGACACTTGTCCTTTAGCTATGGGTCACTTAAAATCAATGCTTTGTCTTTGCTCTTCTGTCATTTCTTTCTTCCATTGATATTAAGAGCTCAGTGAAGATGCTGATGCGCTGATTTTTCTCCTTATCCTTTCAACTGCCCCATTTTATCCCAAATCACTGTAGATAGGCCTACCAAAAAAAAAAAAAATACCAGTTTTTTCTTATTTTGTCCTTCCTCCAGCTAAAATCTCTTGATTTAAACCATTTAAGCCACTTAGATGCCCTGTCTGGGTGCTGAGAAGGTATAGCCTGGTGTGGCTGATAGGAGGGTCAGCAAGAGTCAGAACTGAGTACCGTGGGTGAGAAATGTCACAGGAGTGGGCCCGGTGGTGACAGGGAAGGAGGTGTGACCCCATCTGGGATATGAACTGGCTTTGTCACTTCTCAAGGGAAGAAGAAGGATAGGTATGAAACGTAGGAGGAAAGAGCAACCGGCAGCCTTTATACTGACAACTGTCATTTGTGTTTTATCTTCACTGTTGCTACCAAAACTGGCTTCAGGTATTGACACTGAATTTACATTAGACACGCCTGCATTCATCCAGGGCACTTTGATCCCAAAAGGAAAGTGCTGCTGCTGGCCCAGCCCCACTGTGTCCTGATGGCTGTTGTGTTCTATGTTCCTGACGACTGGCACCCTTGCTAAAGCTGAGGTCCAGACGGGGCCTTCCTGTGGCCTAACAGGTGATCTGAAAGAGCAGGTGCTGCGCCTCCCCTACGGCTGCCCCTAAAGCTGCACAACATCCATCTACCTGCCCGGTAGCTCCCCCCAGTGCTTTGGCAGAAGCTTCTGCCAAAACACTCCCGAGGGAAGATGTTCTGCAGCCCAGCATTTGCAAAAGCACAGTGCAGGTGAGGCCACCACTAGATCTTCCCTATCTTCAAAAGAAACACCACTCTCCTTTCTCCAGCACACCTGGCCTTTGGATTGGTCTTGTTTCTGCTCCAGCCTCGTCTTCCCCACTGCTCCTGCCCCGTGCACCCTCTGCTTTGGACTCTCTGGTCTCTGTCTTCTGAACGCACCAGGGTGAGCTTGACACCTCTGCACCTTCCTTCTGCCTGAACTATACTTTCTCTACTTCTTCCAAAAGTCTTATTTCCTTCTCCATAAGACAAAATCAGCAGTTATCTCTCTATTCTCTAAATCCCTCTAAATTTGTTTGCCATCCTGAATTGAAATCACTTGCTTATGGACCTTTCTCTCCCAGTAGATAGTATCCAGCCTATTCCATAACAGCCTCTTCACTGAGTGTGTGCAGATCACATGGTGTGTGCTCACATGTGTTTAATTTATATATTACTTAACTCTTGCACATGGTTGGCAGCATTGCTTTGCTGTACAACTGGGAAGGATAGATTTTGCACCATATTCTATGACAAGATAAGATTACAAATATAATATGTTCCAGAGAACCTTTCCAATTCAGTCCCTGTTGCTGTAAGTGTGTGCAAGGTTTGCACATGAAAGATGCAAAAAGCCTGTAGCTTACTTCTCCTGATTAGTTCTGAGGAGCTCACTATTCTGGGACACATGTTTGTCAGTGACTCAAAGTCCCCTAACAGTGAAAGTAAGTCCCAGTCCCATGTGGCTTAGAACAGGCCTGGCGGTGCAGGGCTCCCTGAGGTGACACTCCCGGAGCAGACCGCGAGCCAGGTTGCCTGTGGGGCCCCAGCTGTGCCTTCTGATGTCCCCTTCCCTGCGCGCCCCCGCAGGGACCCAGGCCACTGTTATCTCTCTCTCCTCCCACAGCGACACTTCGCAACTGGGTTGGAGGTGGCAGCGTCAGGTTAGACGTGAGGGACCAGGGGACTGGGGGCCCGGCTTGCGAGAGCTGGGGGTGAGCGCACTGCTGCATGGCTGCGAGTGAACTCTCCCAGTGAAATAACACTCTCCGGCGAGGAGGCCCCGCATCTTGGTGTGGCACGGGACCCTCTTCCCACACTTGCGACCTTCCTCCTCCCCCTCCTCCTCCCCGCTGCGGTGTCCGTGTCCCCCACCTGGGAAGGCAGTCCAGCTCCTCTCTCGGCCCACAGAGGCCCTGTCCCCACGCCGGTGGCGGTTCCCTGGCTGGACCCCAGCCGGCCCTTCAGTGTCTGCGCCCTGCACACTCCCGGGGAGGGTGGGCGCGCTGCTTAGGGGTCTGAGCGGGATGCCGGCACTGAGACTCCCTGGACCCTTGTTAGTTGAATGGGCTAACGAAGGAAGAAGCGCGCCCAAAACAGGTGCACTTGCAACTGCACCCAGCTGTGCTGAGTCCAGCCTCCGGGGTAGGGATTTAAAAGAGCATCCGCACGGCATCTTGAAGCTCCACGACAAATCGCAACTTTCTTTGGAGTGTTAGCTCCGGTGCGTGTGCAGATGAGCACCCTGGGTGTTGCTGGGGCTGCAGCCCGCAGGCTGCCGTGTATGTGTCCGCGGGGCCAGCGCTGCGCCCGCCCGCCCAGGGCGATCCCCTCTCCAGCCTGGCTTCCTGGGGAACCAGACGAGGGGCTGGCCCGGGGGCTCCCTTCGCTCTCATTCCGGGGTTCCTTGTGGGTCGTGACTCTGTGGGTCGGCCTTTGGAGACTGGACTGCAGCCGGGCAGGTTATGAGAAGGGGCCCTGGTCATGGGAAGAGACCCGGTCGCCCCACTGGGCAGGGCGCACTTGCGCAGGGCCCGGGTGGACTGGAGCTGGGGCGGCGGCGGCGCCTCTCACGTGCCCGGGCCTGACGCGCAGCCACCAGGTCAGCAGGGTCCGGTTCTCGGAGAGAAGAGCACGTGCTGTCTCTTGCGGGTGTCAGTGGGCAAGGAGCGAGCCTCTCCACCCTGCGGCAGGAAAGGGTCCTGTCCGGCGCCGAGACGGGAACACCAGGTCTCTTTCCGCATCTGCACACTCCCGCTCGCTCTGTCCCTTACACACGTGCGGGCATCCCGCTCCTCACCTTTCCTTTCTAGGCAGGTCGGAAGGAGGGGCTGGGTAACAGGGATCCGCCGGAGTAACTTGGGGACCCGCGCCCGCCCTGCCCATTGCTCTGGCCGTACCAGCAGTCAAGATGTCAGCAGCCTCTCTGTGCAACGCCTCCAAGCAAAAGCCTCCCGAGTGACCCACAGCTGCACCAAGAAGTCACACTGGAGCACAGCAGTGGAAGGAACATACACGCCCAGCGAGGTCTAAGAGACGAGGAGCAAAGGCTCCCTCATCCCGGGCCACTTCAGCGGGCTCCAGAGAGGGCCCGGGGTACACCTTTTGTTGGACTTTGTCATGAGTGATAAGGCCTTATGGGCTTCCAAAATAATGTGTCTGGCTGTCATTTTAACAAGTCCCTTGTTCTTTAAATCATGACTTCCTATGTGGCGGTTCTGTGGCTGGGCTTGATTTGCTTGTTAAAACTTTTTCCGCCTAATGTTCCCATTCAGCCGGCAACGTGTGGGATTTTGTTTCTTTTTCAGAGAAAAGGAGCCCACACACTTTAGTTTATGCAATTCTGTGATATTCTTCAAACAATGGCCAGCACAAGAGAAAGCTCTTTCTACGCGTGGCTTTCAGGCTGAAAACACAATGGGAGGCACACGGAGCAGGCATCAGGAGCTAAAGAGTTAGGTAGGGACGGTGGTGGGCGGCCACCTACTGCTTACTCCTGAAAAGTGCTTAGACACCCAAAGGGGGGTCAGGGCCACCTCTGTCCCGCAACCTCACTCACACACAGCAGTTTCCAAGCAGAGGTGCAAATGTACGGGCAGGACTCAGACCTCAGAATGTGAGATGGAAAAGGGGACCCAGGGGGCAGTTGCAGTCTCATCCACGACACTCCCTTCTTATTTGGCAGGTGAAGAAGATAATTCCCAGAGAGGTGGAGTCCCTTTCTTTAGCTTATCAAATGGTTTCCTGTAACAATGGTGACTCAGAGGAAATATGGGCAATGTGAATTTTGTGTTCTCTTGTGCTTCTGCCTGGAAGGACAGGCCATTGGGTTTGTAGGGAGGTTTCTGCTTTTAGACCGTCGGGACCAGCGGAACCCAGCAGTGAGAGGGGCCTCACATAAGCCGGCCTGCCTTGTTTCTGCACCGTCCAGCTGAGCCATCCCCACCTCTGCACTGCCTCCTGGCTTCTCCTAGGACTTTTGCTGGCCCTGCCATCTGGATACCTGATCCACACCAGTGTAATTCAGGAACCAGGAACTGGGAGGATTCTGGGTATCAAGCCTGTGCCGAAAGGTAAAATAAACCCTCAGAAGGTTCCTGAGCCCATGGAGCAGAGTGTCATGTCATAGCCCCAAGACACTGGAGGTGCAGGTGCACCCCAGCCACACTGCCCACACACCCATGCACCCATTCAACAGGATGGCTACTGAGTATCACCTGCTCTTGCCAGGCACTGCACTAGCCAGAAATGCAGAGAGGAAGGAGCTGGGCAAGGACCCCGCCATTGCTACCTGCCTTCTAGCAGAGGGACACTGATAACAAATACGCTAACATGTCAGACAGCGTCAGGCAGAACATGTCACTCAGGCTCTGGTTGTCTCCGCATCAAGGCCGGAGAGGAAAGTGTGGGACTAGAGCAGGCACTGAGTTGAGAGCAGGATCTCTAGGGTACAAAGGGTAGGATAAGCCAAGCATACTTTTGAATGTGCCCAGGAAGCAGCACAGCTAAACACAGTCATCTAGCCCCTAACACACTCTCTTTATGTTATCACCTTGGTTTTTGTCAGACTCGTGCAAGGAATCTGCCCCTATATTTGTGATTGAAAAAAAAAAGCCTATAAGATATTGTTCACCACATTGCAGGGTATTCCGGACAGAAAGTCTTAGATAAAGCATTTTATTAGGAACCTGGAGGGAGAAAAAAATCCCAGTTTTCTGATCATAAGAACTAAGTCTTCCTTTATCTTCTTTGCTGCTGTGAAGCTCAGAGAAGCATTTGAATATTAATTACTGCAACTTTTTGTCCATGTTATTGTTGAGAGGGAGTGCTTAAGAACGACAAAAGTGTTCACTTATAATCAGACACATGCAAGCTCAAATCCCCATTTCCTACTGTGCGTAGGACCTTAGGAAATCTTATTAACTGTTTTGAGCTGGGTTTCCCACTAACCTGGGAAGACAGATATTTGATAGGGTTGTAATGAGGTAATGTACAGAGTTTCCTGCATAGAGTAAATGCTCATAAGTATTATTATTATCCTCTATCTTATTGCTCCTTCCTGATTTCTGTCTTATTTTTCCCTATTTCATTGTACATTTCTTTTGGTGCAATATTTTTCAAGTTCTTTGTAGAAAGAGGCAAGTTTTGATTTTTTTTTTTTTTTTAAGTTGCATTACCCTTCGGTGGCATAACCAGACTGGAGTGCAGGATAAAAAAGCTTCAGGCATCTGCTTGATCAAAATAAAATCTGCTCATTGACTCAAAAACTATTATGCTCTTTCTTCCAACTAAATAATGCCAGTTTGTATAACCTCATCTCGTATGCTTTAATGAAGTTTCCTTCAGGGCCTGTGTTTTTCACTTACAATTTTTCATTTCTTCGTGTAGAGGCAATTTTTAAGAATCATTTTCTCTATTATAGAAATGCCTTTGTCTACTCTCTTTTCATCTCTGAGATGGTGCTCACTCA
Organism: Galeopterus variegatus; assembly: GCF_000696425.1. Classification (NCBI taxonomy): domain Eukaryota; kingdom Metazoa; phylum Chordata; class Mammalia; order Dermoptera; family Cynocephalidae; genus Galeopterus; species Galeopterus variegatus. The sequence continues at coordinate 36,876 of NW_007729643.1, read as the reverse complement.
CAGCTTCACATTCCAAAACAGAAAAGCTATTAATGACTTTGTCAGATAGAAACTGACAGAATGGAATCTTTTGTCTCCCCGTGTTCTTAAAAAAATCCAGCCATAATAATATGTTCCCTCTCTAGAAGTGATGATTTTCTGCTTTTAAGATTCTATCTCCAAACAGAAGGTTTTGTTTTTGCTAATGTGCTGTACTGCAGAAGAGTATCTTAAAAAATATTAAACACTCAAGGCCTGTTCCAATATTTAAAAAACAACAAAAACAAACTAAGAACATATCACTTAATTCAAATCATTCCAACAATTATGATGTTATTTAAGTTGGAAAGCAAAACAAATAAACAAAACGTTGGATTCTCTGCTACAAATAGAAAATAAACTCAGCAGATGGAATTTACTCCCTATAAAGGGGGGCTTTTTGCACAATGTGTTTAGATTGGTTTCAAGGGCTTGCTTGTTGGACCCACTTTTTCAAAGGTCAATTAAAATCTATGCTCAACATAGCCCATAACTAGGGACTCTTGGTTACAACCAATAATAGGAAAATTACAGTGTCATTGGGAACTATCGCTGATATCCTTGTGGCTCTCTTATCAGTGTCACATTGCCCATCAGTGAATGTAAGAGAAGGTAACAGCCACTTGAGCTTCTTGGTGGCACGGAGGAAAGGCTAGGAGCAATTCAGTCAGGTCCACTGACATCCTCTTCACACGATAAAGGGGAGAGCCAACCCTCCCCTTTGCAGAGAGAAAAGAGAAAGGTCTTCTGTCAGACAAGATTTGCCTTCGAGATGAGGAAGAATTGCAGGGTTGTTGAACATGGGAATCACGGTCTACCAAGAGTGCGTTTCTGTTCAGGGCTATTTAAAAACAAGGCAGATCTTCATCTGTCTCCCATGGTTCAGATGTGAGGGAGAATGATTAAATTGCTTCTTCCAGTCTGATGAGTTTACAGTATGTGCAGGGAACACTTGCGAGTGCCCAGAGAAAATACGGCCACCAAGGAACTGCATGTCAGGCAGTCAACTCGGTGCACCTGCTGCATTGAAGAGCAACTGTTGAGAATTGCTTAAATGTTCTCCCCACAAAACAAAGCAAAAAGGGTAATTAGGTGAAGTGATAGATGTGCTGACTAACTTGATTGTGGTAATCATTTCACAAAACATATTATATCAAATCATCACATCGTACCCCTTAAAGTCATATAATTTTATCTGTTAATTATACCTATATAAAGCTGGGAAATTTAAAATAAATTTAAAATAAAAAGAAGCAACTGTTGTGACTCTGATACAATATAGTCTTAGGTTTGCCTCCTTCCTACATAACTTTTTGTTTCTGTCTATTTTCTTCTCTCTCTGTACCGTCTACTATTAAATTATCATGTCTTTCTGTATTTCATCTACGTTTATGAGCTGCCTGCTATACTTTGGATATGTTTGTCCCTCCAAAACTCATGTTGAAATCTGATCCCCAATGTGGCAGCCTTGGAGGTGTTCTGGGTCACGTGGGCAGATCCCTCATGAATACATTAATATCATCCCTAAAGGTTGAGCGAGTTCTCACCGGAATGGATTAGTTCCTGTGAGAGCTGAGCTGGTTGTTAAAAAGAGTCCGGCACCTCCTTCCTCTCTGTCTTGCTTGCTCTCAGCATGTGATCTGCTTGTACCCGCTGGCTGCCTGTCACTTTCCACCATGAGTAAAGCAGCCTGTGGCCCGTGCCAGATGCAGCTGTCCCAGAATTGTGAGCCCAATAAACCTCTTTTCGTTATAAATTACCCAGTCTCAGGTATTCTGTTTTAGCAAACAAAAACAGACCAATAGGTCACCTTAAGCCCTTTCTGGAACAAGAAGGGATATAATTGAATAAAATAAATTCTGCTGGGCCGTCCCGGTGGCACACTGCTACAGTGCGCTGCTTGGGAGTGCGGTGGCGCTCCCGCCGAGGGTTCGGATCCCACATACAGACCAGTTCCCGCTCACTGGCTGAGCGAGGGGCGGGCACAGCACTGAGGGTTGCGATCCCATTGCCGGTCCTGGTCCGGTACGGGCACGACACTGAGGGTTGCGGTCCGTTGCCGGACACAAAAAAAGACAAAAAGGAAAAAAATAAATAAATAAAATAAATAAATAAATTCTGCTAATTAAAGGCTTTTTTAAAAAGTTGTTCAGTTATGTTTAATCTTGTTTGTATCTATATAAAATCAAAAAACATATCTTCTGGGTTTCCTATTTTACCTAGGAATATCAATTAGTTTGTATTAGAATTTCATTAGATAGGCTGGGTTTACAGTTCAAATCTCTCTGGTCTAGTATTGCCCTGTACAGATATGTCTTTCCTGTCTATAGGTGTCTTCAGCATTATTTGTTACTACTTCCCTACACAACCATCTATTAATTAAAGTTTTGAGAGCCTTTTTGTGCTAGGATTCATACCAGGTACAGGGGATACAGAGAGGAGAAAACGCAGTGCAGGAGTGCACACGGACAGGTCAACCAGCTACAACAGGAGGAGGGTTCTCATAGGGGACGGGGCTCCTGCGGGCCGCGGAGCAGAACGTCCCCATCCTGGGAATGGGGAAGGACGCAAGGGACAGCGAGAGCTGTGTATTAGTCTGTTTATGTTGCTTATAACAAAATACCTGAAACTGGGTGATTTATAAAGAAAATGAAATTTATTGCTTACAGTTTCTGAGGCTGAGAAGTCCAAAGTCCATCTGGTGGTGGTGACAGTGACCCAAGGGTCTCACATTGCAAGACGGTAGAAGCAGAGAGAGCAGAGAGAGAGAGACTCTCCTCTTCTTTTAAAACGCTCAGAACCATGCCCCTGACCACCATTTTTAATCCATTCCCTACCGCACGGTCCTACAATCCAATCACCTCTTCAAGGCTCCACCTTTCAGTCACCATAATAGGATCTCCCACCCTCTCAGCAGTCACGGTGAGGGCTAAGTTTCTAATACATAAAACTTGGGGGACACAATTCAAGCCTCAGGGAGTTTTGGAGGGACATAATTCGATCCACTACATTGTACTAATCTTCTTAGCACCATTGGATTTTTCTTCTGAAAATGCTGTCTTGCTTCTCCACCATTTAACCCGTCTCTAAAACTTTCCCTGATTTTCTTGTCTTCTAAACTTTCACCAGCATCTAGGCTTTTTCTAGCCTGTCCCTCCAAATTCCTCCAGCACCACCCAGTTCTGTGTATTTTGTAATGAGCAAAAAAAAAACGGACTAATACAATCAGAGCTGGTGCTGGATCAGGATCTTGAAGGAGAAACACAAATCTTGCTCATGAGTGTGAGCGGTGGGGTGTGTGTGAAGACAGGGTAGGAAGAGTGCATGACCTTCCAGACACAGCTCGGATGTCACAACTGCAGTCCAGGAATCACTGACACATGTCCTCTTTGACTGTGCCTTTGTTCTCACCGCATGAACAGGAATCTCTGGTGTAATTTGATAGTTTCAGGAGAGTTGCCTGATTTCCAAGGAGTTCTGGTAAAAATACAGCAGCAGAATTGTTGTCTTCAACAAAATAGAAGTTTGCTATAATCTTTCTGATGCCTGGATTTTAATTTACATCACTCACTTTGCACTGTCTCATTAAATTCTGACAACCCATTTATAGGTGAAGAACCTGAGGCCAAGAAAGATTAAGTTGTCCAGAGATACACAGCTGGGAAGCTGGGAGGGGCTGCACCAGCTTTGATCATGGTTTGTTCTAACTCATAATTGTGTACGTGACTATTTCCAAGTAGTTTTTAATCTGTACGTGACTATTTCCAAGTAGTTTTTAATCTCCATAATACTATGAGATGTTATTAGTCCATGTAACGTATGTGTAAACTTAAGAAATGTTATGCTCTAGCAGCAGCCTTTCCATTTCAGTGACTTCACGAAGGTCTCTGGACAGAGTCCCCTGCAGGGTTGTCAGCTCGCACAGAACAGACTTGAGATGCTGGCATCCCCGCTCCCCTGGGCTCCAGCATGCAGCCTGTCTCCCTAACAGGAGGACTGGCTTCCAGGCCACACCACAGTCCATCTATTTTCATACTGTTGTAGTGACAAGCATTTTTTTAAAAAGTAGGAAATATGGCCCCAACGGTGTGATGAGATGCATTTCAGAGTCTGGCTTTTCTATCTGTAGCAATTCTGAGGTTGCCACCAGTAGGGCCAGAGGAATTCCTAACAAGACACACAAATGACAAATGAAAAGTCCTGCTGCATGGCTATTTAGGACCTGGAATGCCAATGCTGTGCTTTGTCAGGGTAAAGGACTTTCCTACAAATGCCCTGGTCCTGGAAGATGGAAGAAGTGCAGGCCTAAATGACTGCTAAGTAGTCTCATGTAATTTAAAGAGTAGACTGGTGCTGGGGTCTGGTCCTCATGGCTGGCAAATAAAACATCAGTAACTTGCATTTGCTTGATGTGTATAATAAGTTACCATCCCTGGGATCTAAACTTCATGATTCAACACTTTTTTTGGCCTTAACTTTCTCTTCTTGAAAACAAAAGTGTTATCACTTGTAAAATAGTATGTACGAGGGGACTTCAAAAATTTGTGGAATTAAAAGATAAAAACAAGGGCCGGCCCCGTGGCTCACTTGGGAGAGTGCGGCACTGGTAGCACCAAGGCCACGGGTTCAGATCCTATATAGGGATGGCCAGTGCAGCTGAGCGTGGTGTAGACAACACCATGCTGAGGGTTGCAATCCCCTTACCAGTCAAAAAAAAAAAAAAAGATAAAAACAATAAAGTTTATTTTTCAATTCCATCAAGTTCAAAACACTTTTGTAAGCAATGATACCAGCCATTTAGTCCATCACTAAAGAACTGAAGGTCCTGGGAATTTAACTATGTCAATACAGTCTTTTTCACATTATTAACTAAAGAAAAAATGGTTGCCCTTCAAAGGCTTTTTTTTTTTTTTCCTTTTTGTCTTTTTCTGTGTCCGGCAACGGATCGCAACCCTCAGTGTCGCCCCCGCACCGGACCGGGACCAGCAACGGGACCGCAACCCTCGGCGCCACTCCCGCGCCTCACTCAGCCAGTGAGCGGGAACCGGTCTGTATGTGGGATCCAAACCCTCGGCAGGAGCGCCGCCGCGCTTCCCAAGTGGCGCACTATAGCAGTGCGCCACCGGGCCGGCCCTTCAAAGGCTTTTTAAGAAACAAAAATAAGTTAGAAGGAGCCAAATCAGGACTGTAAGGTAGATGTCTAATGATTTCCCATAAAAAACTCTTGCAAAATTGTCCTTGCTTGGTGAGAGGAGTGAGCCAGAGCATTGTCATGTGGAGGAGGACTCTCTGGTAAAGCTTTCCAGGGTGTTTTTCTGCTAAAGCTTTGGCTGACTTTCTCAAAACACTCTCCTAATAAGCAGATGTTATCATTCTTTGGCCCTCCATAAAGTTTACAAGCAAAATGCCTTGAGCATCCCAAGGTCACTTGTTGCTGTGACCTTTGCTCTTGACTGGACTGCTTCTGTTTTAACTAGACCACTTCCACCTCTTGGTAGCCATGGCTTTGATTGTGCTTTGTCTTCAGAATCATACTGGTAAAGCCATGTTTCATCTCCTGGCACAACTCTTCAAAGAAATGTTTTATGATCTTGAGCTCACTTGTTTAAAATTCCCATTGAAAGTTCTGCTTTTGTCTGCCACTGATCTGGGCACCCACTGAATAGAAAGTTTGGCACCCATTGAGTGGAAAATTTGCTCAACTGTAATTTTTCAGTCAGATTTATGTAAGCTGAGCCAATTGAGATGTCTATGGTGTTACTGTTTCTGCTGTATTGTTTAATCATTGATCCTCTTCAATTAGCGCATGAACAAAATTAATTGTTTTCCTCCTAAATTGATGTGGATGGACTGCAGCTGTGAGCTTCATTGTCAACATTGTATCCTTTCTTCTTAAAATGACTTATCTACTTGTAAACTGCTGATTTCTTTGGGTCATTGTCCCCCATACACTTTCTGTAAAGCACCAGTGATTTCTCCACCTTCCACCCAAGGTGCACCATCAATGTGATGTTTGTTCTTGCTTCAATTTAATGGAATTCATGTTGCTGTGATGGAGGCTCTTTTCAAACTATTGTGTTATCCTTCCTAGTGCCTCAAATCAGATCCTGTTCAGACATGTTATAAGAAGTTATAATGAATTTATTTTGGTGCCAAAAAAGTTTGAAATCCATACATAGTTTTTCATAATATGCATTTTCCATGAACTTTTTGAAGACCCTCTCATACTTTTATAGCCAGGAGCCCCAAGAATGTATATGTAAATTCTAATTTCAGTACACTTTGATGAAGTCGGATTCATCCTTGCTTGTTTTAAAACTGAACCTCTTGTATGAGTTCTGTGTGATGCCCTCCCTTCTATGTTTTCAAAGTTATCTGTACCCAAAACACGTTACTGCTCTGCATCAGTTCAGCTCAGTTAAGTGCTCAATGTTGTGAACAATAAACAGGACATGCATTTTTTTCCTTATCAGATGCAAAATTTTCTACAATAGCATTGGCTCCTAGGGAGACATGGTCCTCTGAGATTGGATTTTATCAAAAAATTATGGTGTTCAGAGAAGATTACTAGAATGTCTGAAATCTACAGGAGAAATTTCAGACAGTCTGGAGACATTCTGCAGAGTGAAAGGGTTGTGAGTGGAGGGGAATGACCCCCCGCCCAGCAGGGACCACCTCTAATTCTGGACTGTGTGGAGAGAGTTGGATGCGACAGGGATGACTAGAATGTTCAATGATGATAACCATCATTTACCCTGAAGACAGGTACGATTGGATCCAATTGAATTGATGTTTGAGTACTTAAGAGATGGCCCGTTGTTTGGGGGCAGTCACATCTTCAGGGCCATTCTGCACGTTTCCCGGTCCCTCAGTATCATGTAGGTTAGACGGGGCTGGGAGAGGGACAGACTCCAGCAGAGCGTGGAAACGCGGGTGCCTTGCTGTGCTCCTACTTTTGTTCCTGCTGCCCCTGTGTGAACCCAGAGCCACAGCCTTTGTCCCAAAGAGGTTGCTCTGTGTGTTTCTCCCAGCACAACTTTGTTTCCTGTGAAGACAGTGCCTGAGTGCCGGAGTATCCTAACCCTGCTTGCTGTCTCTTTGCCCCTGCAGAATCTGTACCAGAACAGGTTTTTAGGCCTGGCCGCCATGGCATCTCCATCCAGAAACTCCCAGACCCGGCGCCGGTGCAAGGAGCCTCTCCGCTACAGCTACAACCCCGACCAGTTCCACAACATGGACATTAGAAGCAGCCCCCAGGGCAGCGTCACCATCCCCCGCTCCACCAGCGACACTGACCTGGTCACCTCGGACAGCCGCTCCACGCTCATGGTCAGCAGCTCCTACTACTCCATAGGGCACTCGCAGGACCTGGTGATCCACTGGGACATAAAGGAAGAAGTGGACGCCGGGGACTGGATCGGCATGTACCTCATCGGTGAGTAGCCCTGGCCGATGGACTCAGCCAGACCGCTGACAGCGTGTGCAGAAAGAACACTCTTATGAGTATGCTTTGGGCATTCAACTATCATATTATTCACAGCTCACTGTCACATTTGCTTTGATATTTTAATAAACTCTATAGTATAATTAAAATGCACAATCACCTATGTTGTACAATGGATTCCAGCACACTGCAGACCCCAGTGCATTACCTTGTTTGTCTGCAGACCACACGATAAGGCGCTCTGCCATCTCTAGTCAATGGAAGAATGTCATGAGATAGCAGGCAAGGGACAGTTAAGTGCCGATGCCACTACCAATTGCCACTACCGAAGTTCCCTACTTGTAATTGGATATCAAAAGCCTGTCTTTAAATCCATGAGTTTATAAGACCAAAGTAACACCACATACCCAACCAATCCAATACACGCACATCGATGTGGAAGTAGGTTCACTTTTGTTTCCAACATAATCTGTTCACCAGCTCTCCCAACATTCTTGCTGCTTTGTATTCAGAGGACACAAAGGGATTATACATTCAGCTGTGGTGCTGGAGAAAGCAGACCTGCTTTGCTTTAGGTAGAGCTTTATTGAAAATTATGGAAGTTCCAAAGCTGAAAGTTCATCAGAAGAGATTTTTCTATGGGAATTTTCTCATGTCTCTGCAAACAAACCACATTATGCAAACTATTTTTATGAAAGTTTCACCATTCTCATTGATTGATGCTGAAAATAAATCTTACAAATTTGAAATTATAAAAGTAAATCTACGTGAAAAATGTATTTCATCTATTTTACGTGGTAGCATCAGGTGAGGTGTACATTTATGAGTTCACACACAAGCCAACAGGTAATTGCTGGGGAGCCACGAGAGTCGATAGGCTCAGTGCCAGGTTGGCAGGGGCTAGCCCCCACTTTCAGCCTGCATGATGTGCTGTCTTCACCCTTAGACACGGCACCAGAGTCAGCATCGGGGAGTGCCACAAGAAGCAATGGGTTGATATGAATAGTCAACAACCTTTAATTATCAATGTTACTTGTTTAGCACTTGAGGCAATTAGGTTTTTGGCCCCAGACCTAGTTTTGAATCACCTGTTTACAGGGGTGCCTCCTGCAGCTGGTGGGTGTTGGTGCAGCTCCTTGAGTTAGGGAACTACTAGAAGAAGAGCTGAGTTCAGCATGGACCTTACTGAATGGGGACAGCTGAGGGACATTGTCCACGATGAACAGATAGGAGGGTCTTTAGCTCAGCCATAGATCCAGGTTGGGGTTGTAGATTTGGGGTAATTGGCACCATGGGAGTAGATAAGGTCACTTGTGGGGTGTGTGTAGCACACAGAGAGCACTAGAAGGTCACCGTCAGAGGGAGGCACAGACGAGGGACTCAGAGAGAAGATGCAGGAGGTGGTGAAGGTAAGACAACTAGGAGACCACATCACAGAGGACAAGAGAAGAGGGTGTCAAGTGTCACAAGACACTCTGTGATGAGTAAGATCTGGAGTTCATGTGATGTCTTGACTGAAGCAAAAGTAACCACAACACATCATCTTAGAATCTTAATTTGACAGTTTGTTATTCTCATAGTAGCTACACATATGTAACTGTGAAGTTATTTAATGCAAAATGTCAACACTTTCAATGGCATAGCATCTCAGAAATAATTTCCAAATCCTAAATTATCTGTGAATCTTAAAATTTCATAATTTGTAAGGCCTTAGTAACTGATCTTCCAGATTTGCAGCACCTTGCCAAAAATCAAATCATAGATTTAGGCCTAAAATTTTAGAGGTATTGATTTCATCTAGTCTGTCATTTTAAAAATGAGGGGATGTAAAGTCAATGGCTCCTGTGGCCACATGGCTGTTCCCCTGGTGGCAGAACCACGCAGACCACAGGAGCATCTTATCATTGGAGAGGGCCATTCCAAAGCAGTGGGCCATCGAGATATCCAGGCGAGGCCAGGCTTGTGATGCCTTCAACCTCATATGACCTCTGGAGCTCTCCAGGCAAGCATGACTTTTCTCCAGCTATGAGAGGGCAAAAACACGGATGGTGATGTGTGGTCACCACCTCACCAATGCTGTTCTTCACCAAGATCACAGGAACCAGCAGTGGGACAACAACATCAGCATTACCATTATTATAGAATGAAATAGCACGTGGATGCCCTTGTTTTTGAGTGGTTCAGGATGCTCTAGATGAGAGTGACAAATGATTCTCTCTCCCAGTGGCATAGAATAGGGGAAGATTATGTGGTTCTGGTGACAGGCAGACCTGGCTGAGAATCATACTCTGCCCCTGGCCAGATGTGTGACCTGAGCCAGGTACTGCCATCTGAGCTCAGGTTCCTTATCTCCAAAACGGAGCAAAAGTGTAAATCTCTTCTCAGGATCAGTGAGAGGACTTAATGAGATAATGTCTGTTTAACTGCATGGTGATCAATACATCACTTCTTGATTCACCTTGCCAAGTAGCTTTATTCTCTGGATGCATCCTGGAAAATACCCTAATTCCCAGGCTTCGTTCAGCCTAGCCATAGCCCTTAGACCTGTACTCAGTTGTTCAAGGACTTCCACCCAAACCAATAGAGACCTGGAACGTGAGTTTAAATGTCAGTAAATAGGCAGAAGCTTATCATTTGCTCAAAAACATGTACATAAAATCAGATTTGTTAGAATCAGTACTTCTAGTAAATAGTTTCCCAAGTATTCATTTAGGAATGGATACTTGGCTTTGTTTTTTTGTTTTGTTTTGTTTTTTTTCCATGTAACTTTTATTACCCTTCCCCGATTTTTACAGATAAGGAAACTGAGGCTCACAGACATTGACTTGTCCAAGGTCATATTGCTGATACTTGGCTTTGATAAATAAAATCCAATTGTTTATTAGTCCCATACTTAGGGTTAAAGATTCAGCAATGCCTATCGCTCACTCGCACTAGGGAACAATGTTGTATAACTGGGTTAGGATGCATAATTTGATGGATACTGCTGATACCTCTAATCATTAGAATGCTAAATTAATGAGAAAGTATCTGTACAAAAATTTTTCACCTCTTCATTTCACACTCCAACATTTTTAAAAATCTAATATCTTAAAACCATTTTTAGGATTATTAATTTTGAAAAACAGCCATTCCTTTTACTCTGTTGGAGTCAGCCTCTATTAGAACTTCTCAAATATGAAATAAATATGCAATAAAAATCATGAACATGTAATTGAATAGGTAAAATAGACATAATGTACTCACAAGTTGCAAAACTAGCTTTTTTTATTAATTTGTGATTTTAATATATCATAGTCATTATTATGCCATGCTGCACTATGCTATCCCATACCATGCTAGAATTTGCCCAGTAATGCAAAACATCAATGAAACTAAAATACATTCATCACTCAGAATTCAGCAAATTAAGAGATCATAACTCAGAGCAAAATTAAAATTAAAAATTCTCTAAAATTACATCTCTAAAATACCCCCATACACTGGTGCCTGGGCATGTATATTCTCTTCCATATATACTGGGTTGCACCACCTATGTGAGGTTAGCAATTATCATCTGTATGAAATTGATTCTTTCAAATTTTTTGAGGTTTCTTCTGTGACCTGTACCTGATCAATGTGTGTGTGTGTGTGTAGTACTGTGTTAACTGAAACTTGTGTACACTGAAACTGTGTCTTCATTTCACACAGTTCCATGGCAACTGAGGTAGCAGAACGTGCCAAGCAAGGACACAGTTCTGACATATACAAGTTCCAGTTAACTCTATACTGCGCAGAGCAAGGGTTGCCTCTTCCTCTCTCAGTCTCTCTCTCTTTCTCCATACATGAGTGTGTGTGTGTGTGTGTGTAATTTATATATGCATATATGTATATATATATATACATATAAAGTTCAATTTTATTTATTGAATTACTCATATGTTATATGAGGGTACCCAAAAGTTCAAGGAAAAATAAAATTAAAAGATAATTCAATGGCTGGCCAGGTAGCTCAGGTGGTTGGAGCATGGTGCTGATAACACCAACATCCAGAGTTCGATCTCTGTACAGGCCAACCACCAAAATAAAGTAAAATAAAATAAAAAGATAATATAAATCTTTCTGTGAACTTTTTGAATTATCTTGTACATTCCGGTTTTTTTTTTTTTTTGGTCTCTCCTTCCACTTTAAAAGTCTAGAAAAAACTTTCAATTAATCTATGTCTACCTTCATTTCTGTAAATTGTATACTTTGTAGATGTTAATGCTATTTCTTAGGTACATAAATGTTCATGATGTTTATGTCTTTTTCCTGTGTGGTTTATTAGAGTTTATTGTTGCAGATGTGTTTGTGTTTTTATATTACTCCTTGCCTTGAATTCTATTTTTTTAACTGCTAGAATCTCAGTTTTCTTCTGCTTCATATTTGCTTGATCTATCTTTCTTTAGATAGATAGCACCTGTAGGAGGTGCTAATCATATCCACTGGGTAGAGGCCAGGGATGCCACTAAACATCCTACGTTGTACAGAATAGCCTCCTCACAACAAATTCTTATCCAGCCCAATATTTCAACAGTGCCAAGTTTGAGCAACTCTAGGCCATACTCATATTTATTTGCCAATACTGATTTCTTAATCTTATCAATGTCTATTATTCCAACAGACTAGTAGTTTAGACAGCATGCTTTCTTATTCCTTTGGTCTTCCAGGACCTTCATTTTCCAGATGTGGACACTTTCTCTTCTATCCTCTATATTTCTTGGCCTTTCTTGTATGTTTTCTGTTTTTGTTTTTGTTTTTTTCTTGCTATCTTCTGGGAAGTTTTTTTTAATTAAATCTAGCTTCCTTATCCATTTCTCACCAGAACTCCCACAATATAGTAGGATAAGAGCAATGATAGATATAGGCATGAATATTATAGCCATCTGAGTAGAATTTGTGGACTATATCCTATACATCAGTCAGTACTCCATGAAAGAGTTCTACAGTTAAATAAGAACAGAAAACTCTGCTTATATCACCCTGCTCTTAGATTCTCAAAATGTATATTAAAAATTTGAGAAGCCAGAAGTAGAGGTATCCATTACATTTTATTAACCCAGCATTTCCTACACTTTCTGGAGAAAAAACACTTTATTTCCCAATATTTGTTTCAGTGTAGAAAACCATACACTAGGAGGTATGGGAAATTATAGAGTTAGTACAGAAACTCAGCCCCTGCCCTTAAGAAGCATTTAATATTGCAGCATCTTTAAATTTTATATTTTAGGAAAAAAGCTAAAATTGCCTTTCCGGCTAAATACCTGAACACAGAAACTCCCAGAATGCTTAATGTTTCTCTGTGAACACCAATTCTTGAGGAATTGAAGCCCCTTCTTTACATCAGGAACCCTATTAGAACAAAGAAGGGCTGAAGCTGTATGTCTTAGTTAAGGCATAAACAGAATACTGTGTCCAAAAACAAAACAAAACAAAAACACATGAAGGAAAAGCCACCGAGAAAGAGAAAGTGACACTGATTTTTAGGACTTCCTAAAATTTATTTTATCTTTGAAGTCCCTTCCCGGTGAAAGAGAAGAGAGTTTCTACATCCCTGGCTTAGTGTATGAAAGGCAAGTAGATTCTCCCTGCAGCCCCATCCTACTACTTAGTAATGCCACAGTCCAGCTGTAGAAGCAGCATCTCTGGAGATTTTTCCAAGAGTTGGTTATCAGCAGGCCTGAGTTACTCTGAGAAATGAATATTTTTTTCTGACGGGCCTAGGAGACCTGGGTAATGCATTGGTTCTCCTGATCAATTATGGGCTCACTTGCCCACTTTGCTCTTAACAGCGATGGCATTTTTGTTGTTCACTCTTCTATTATAGATTAGGGTGCAAAATCTATAGCTGTGGTGTTCATTGTGAAGACAAATCTAGAGAACATGCATTTCTTGTTTCTTAGGTATATTTGTTTCTGTAAGTTTCACTAGGACTTTCTAGTTAAAATTTCAATAACCTGCAAAGATATTTTCTCTATTATAAACTGTGAAGCAGGAGGTAGGATTCTACACACCAGAAGAAATAAATATCATCCAGAAAATATAATCTTTTTTAAAGGAACTTAATACATCTCTACATGTTCTGTACAAAATGTGTAATGACAAAAATCTTAAATAGGGGCCGGCCCGACGGCGCACTTGGTAGAGTGCGGCGCTTGGGAGCGCAGCAGCACTCCCACTGAGGGTTCAGATCCCATATAGAGACCGGTCCGCTCACTGGTTGAGCGCGGTGCGGGCGCGACACCGAGGGTTGCAATCCCGTTTCCGGTCACGAAAAAAAAAGACAAAAAGGAAAAAAAAAAATCTTAAATAGTACAGGCATAAACTAATGTTTCAAGTTATTATTAATATAACATTAATTATTATTAATGTTTCAAATTATTATTATTTGCACATTAAGTATCATGGGGCTTTGCAGTAGGGGGCCCTATTTTTAGCCCAGGCTCTAAACAGAAATAATTGTTTATTAGATGTCTGACACTGTTCTAAGACCACTACCTGTATTAGTTTATTTAATCCTCACAACAAAATTTTGAGGTAGGTAGAGTACTAATATTATCCCCACATTATAGAGAAGAAGATAAGACACAGAGAGATTAAATAAGCTGCCTGAGATCACATAGTACTGACAGATGTCACCTTCCTGCCTCAAGGGGCTGTAAATAATGCTCGCACAAAGAGACTTCCTCTACAACAGAGAACGCAGAAGAAAGAGCCTCCAGATGGACAGTCCAGGAGCTGCCACTCGTCACTCTGGCAGAAGTTGTGATGGCCCAGCACCCATTCCAGTCCTCTTCTCTTCTGAAGTGCCTTCCTCCAGCACAGAATCTGGTCTGTGAAAAATTATATTTCCCAGACTTCTGCATAATCACATACTGCCTGCCAATTTGGTCCCTTCATGTCACTGCACCTGTGTCAGATTGAGAAGGCAAAGTGAAATGTGGAGACCTTCCTGCTCTTTGGCCTGTGGCTGCTGCAAGTGTGGCCCCAAGAAATCGAGCTTTTCTACAGCAGTGTCCACTAGCTTCATGAGCATCAACAGGCAGTGTGTGGCAGTGGCAGTGACCCCCTCCACTTGCCACTGGCTGGTCACTGGCTTGGTGGGTGGAGAGGCAGTTGCTGAGCCTGGACAGTAGCCTCCTGCTCTCTGGATTGCAGCTACCTTACTGAGTTCTTACGCTCAGCAGGTTGCAGGTGGCCTTTCTGATGAGGCGAAGGTAGCAGCCTTGCTCAGGAGCCGGTGAGGAGTGTTCTGGGAGCCCAGCCCAGAGTCACCTTCTCCAATGCTCAATCCCCTTCATTAAATCCCTTTCTGCGTAAAATGTGCAGGCCGATACTGTTTTTCTGAATGCCAATACATGTGGATTCCTAGTCAAAGACTAGCAACTTTTTAACAATTGGTGATGCCTTTGGAGGAAGGATTGACCTCTCAGCACAGATGGTCCAGGCAAAAATACAGACCATTCTATTTTCGTGTGTGATATTTCTTAATAAGTGTTATTATCAGTGCAAGGGAAGACAATACTTAAGACCAATTGCCAATCCCTTAAAGTGTGTTGTGTTTAAACATATACAGCAAAATACACCTTTTTCTCTCTGAAGTGTTATCTTGCCATTCTCGTCAGCTGTTTCTGGTTCTTCTCACCCCCACGCCCCCATCCTTTTCTCACTTGTGCTCCTGTGGTTCCTTGATACTTAACCTATTCTTATACTCTATATTCTAATGAAATTACCTGTTGAATAAATTCCCAAATACGTTAGAAACTCCTGAGAACATAGACTGTGTCTTCTTCACCAGTGTACCCCCAGGGTTTAGCACAATGTCTAGAACGGAGCAAAGAACTCAATATACATTATGTAATGCATGAACATCCCCCTTCTGGGTGTTACTATATACGAATATTTGACCATGACTATTAAAGTGAATATTCCAGTGATCAGAATGGATAAATTCAGGTAAATCCTGCCCCCCACCAACCCCTGTAGAATTGCCATAATGAGGCCAATTTCTACCTAGGTGTGAGATTCATTATTTCTGTACTGAAGATCCAGGGAGCCAGGAAAATATTATGCCTTTTTGCAGAAAGGAGGCAATTACTGTAAAAGATGTTTTATGCAATCATCTTAGTAACCCAAACAGGTCTGTGAGCACACACTGTGAATATAAGGACAGGCAAATTTTGCAAACAAGTGATTTTCCAAGGGATACAAAGAGTTCTCGCTGTTAATGAGGCAGAGACGGCGTTGCTCTGACCATCATTTTTGCCAAAGAAGGGTTAACCAAAAATGTTCAATCAACATAGCAGGTTACAAGTACACTTACCAGTTATCTCACTGAATCCTCCCTGTAAGGCTGAAGTTACTGCCACCTCCACTTTGTAGTGGGGGCTGAGTGGTGGGCTGTAGGGGGTGGCACTACTATTAAGTAGCACAGAGTCCCCAAGATCTGGGTCCTCTGGTTGCCTGTTTTCTCAGTCCAGCCCCATGCCGGGTGTGAACGACAGGGCATCTCCGTGATGAGAAGGCACCCACAACGCACTCCTCTCTGCGGAGCCGGGGCTCTGGGCCTGCCCTCAGCAGCCCTGTTCAGGTCTTCCCTGTGCCCCTCTGGTGGTTTCGGACTCTCAAAATCTGGTTTTCCCCATAGCCTCAGATCTGGCTCAGATGATTAGTCTCTGGTGAGGTGGAAACCACAAGGGCCCTGCAGAAGATCAAGGTAAAATGCAGATCCTGTCTTAGTCTTCTCTGGAAGTGTGGAATCTGGAGACAGGAGATGACGGTCCACATGGTCTTCTCAGATCCGTCCTCTCCAGGCTGCTGCATTCCTGTCCAGGCACTGGCTTTGAATAGGACATCAGTGGCTGCAGTGGGAGGAGCACACGGACTGCAAGAGAGGACGTGCACAGCCACCGCTGGCCGCTCTTGTGCCTCCACATGCCCACATGGCTCTGTCATCCTCAGCGCTCCCCTGGCCACCCTGTACGCCCTGTCACAGCGCCCTGTTCTCCTTCACATCACTTCTCACAAGTTACAACAATACATGGATTTCTTTGCTTAGTGTTGAAGTTGTCTTCTCAATTGTTTGTGTTAGTTCAGAAGACACCACGTCGGTTTTGCCCAGCGCTGTGGCCCCTGCACCTTCGCCAGCGTCTGGCTGGATATCAGCTGTGGGATGAAGCATGAATGCATGAATGCATGAGGGATGGGTGCGCCGGCTCATGGAGCAGTCCTGCATAAAGGAGGGTCGTAGTGCCCAGGCTGGATGACAGATGACATGGGGTGGGATCCATGAGAACTGAGCCCCAAATGGAAAGCATGACTGGACATTTACTTTATGTTTCATCCTTCGTCTCTAATAGGGATCAGCTCATAGAAACTTTAGGAGGAAGATTTTCACACGAATTTCACACATGTAAGAGCTGTTCAAAAGTGAGATGAACTGGAGGTGGTCGAGCCAGCTAGATGATCACTCACCAGGAGTGTTGGGGGTGGGAGGGGATTCCTGGATTAAAAGGGTCCTGTGGGTGTCTGAGGATGCTTCCGGCTCTCTGATGCTATGATCCCAGGTGCTTTCTCTTCAGTTCAGCTGGAAGTGGTATTCATATCCTTTGCTCTTCTTCTTTTTTCCCCCTAAATATGCTGTTGATTGATATATGTTTCTCTACTCTGCTTTCTTCTTCTGGGGACATAGATGAGGTCTTGTCTGAAAACTTTCTGGACTATAAGAATCGTGGAGTCAATGGTTCTCATCGGGGCCAGATCATCTGGAAGATAGATGCCAGCTCCTACTTCGTGGAACGTGAGTACCTCCCCACTCCTGTTGCTTGGCAGACACGGCAGAGCAGAATTCACCTGCGTTGTTCTCAGTTCTGTTGTGTTGCCTCCACCTAGAAATATGCCAGACAGAAGAGAGACACAGATTTAGTGAGATCCTTACAAATATTTTCAGCAGTGAGTCATGAGCTCTGGAGCAATCGGGTGATAGCCATCCAGACCAGCCCAGAGGGCCACTTCTGTAACACTCAAGAAAGGACAATGCATGTTCAGAAGCCTCTGACTCAGGACCTTTGGCTCATATCCTTTAGCTTTTTGCTCCCTGGCTCTTCCAGGTAGTCTCCACCTGTACCATAGTTGAAACAGTGTCTTCCCAGCACATGTCCTGTCCTCCGGTTCTGCCTTTGATTGACCCAGTGCTGCAAGGCTCCATGCTCACGGCCCCAGCATCTAGGTGATATTCCACATTTTCCCCTGACCTTTGGTTCTGGCCAGTGTGTCAGGATAGGGATGATACATTAGTACTGACAGCCTGATTCTTTAATTCTTGATCTACTGACATTTCTGGATGTATAAGCTTGTTATCATGTATCTTATTGAGATACGTTCTAAAATTTTCCTCTGTCTTTGAGCATAAATCATTTTCAGAGTTATGGCAGGATTTCCCACAGGTGCTCATGCTGCTGTATTTCTTATTGCATGAAGAAAATACCTACATAGGCTTTATATTTGCTCACTAAAGGAATGCAGATTACTTGTCGTTCACAACTCCTTCTCTTCCACATGGGTACAGGAAAGTGCTTTCATGGACAAATCCCTTAATCCACTTTCTGGTTTCTAGCAGGTACTTATTCGATACAGCACATCTGAAAAGAAATAGACTAGTCTGTTATTCCAGCTTCCCAGTTCTCAAGGAAAAGACACATGGCCAGGAATTTGAAGTTATCCATTGTCATTTGACTTGTTGTCCAAGAAAAACTCTATCCTCCAGCATGTTCTCCCCCATTCTCATTTGTTCTCATTTCCATTTATTTACATGGTAAGCAGCTTGTAGGAACTGCTATATTCCAAGCACTAGAGATTTGGAGGTGAAAGGCTTGGTGCCTGCCCTCCAGAAACCTATGGTGTCTGCTCCCATTAGTGACAGCAAAAATGGTGTCTGCTCCCATTAATGACACCAAAACTTCTTTTTTGTGTTGGATCATGCAGAATGAATAAGCAGTCAAGAAATTTTATGCTGTCAGAGTGTAGAGGGGACATGATTTTATGAGACATGGTTGCTGGCCTTTGACTTTGAGATAGGCATAATTAAATTCTCAGCAAAAAAATTCCTTCTCCTTAATACATATCTCCCTGACTGTAGCTTTTCTCCTCTCCGACCGATTCTGCACACTGATATCTGACAAAATGCCTTTAACCCAGTTTTGCTACCATCTGCCCCAAAGCTTCATGGCTCTTCTTTCCTGCTGCATGAGCAGAAGCCTCTGCCCAGCTGCCAAGCCCCACATGAGCTTACCCTCATCCCACAGCCCCACTTCTGCATCTCACCAGCAGACACCAATGCCCTAGTCATAGCAGTCTTCCCCTGCCCCACAGACAGCATCATTAGTATAAGGAATGTGGGATTGATTTGGGTATAAAGATGACCCCAGTAAGTGGTGCCTAATATAGACCTAAATTTCAATAACAGCAAGAGATAAAAACTTATGTTAGCAATGATTGTTAGTTAATAATAATTAACTACATTGGAAGTGATGTGGTAAGAGAGTCTTTCCTTTTTTTTGCTGTGCATCCATCATCTCCTTTTGGGCTCTGATTGAGAAACGGATACAAGGACCCAATTTAGGGTCAAAGCACAGTTACAGATCTCAGTGGTACTGGCACAAGCACAGCTTGTAAGTTTTTTAAAGTCAGGGAGATAAGTACTGAGGAAAAGGAAACCTCTGGGTGAGAATTTCAATATGCTTAACTCAAAGTCAAAGGCCAGTGACCACATCCCATAATGCCATGTCCCCTCTACACTTTGATCTCCTGACTGTCTAATCATTTGCATGAGTCAATACAAAAAAGGGGAATCTGTGTTATAAATTAGTCCAACAATAGTGTCATTTCCTTCAAGGTAGTCTCTTAAGATTTCTGTGACATATGCAATTTTTCTGTATATTTATCCTAAACAACAAACCATTTCATGTCCATCTCCATCAGGAGTTTGAAAATACACCTTAATATTATTAGATAGACATTATAATACAAAATCAGCTCTTTAAAATATATAAACATTGTCATAATGAAGAGAAGGCATGTTCACACTTGGTCAAGTAAGTAGTTGTGTTCTATAAAAAAACAAGTGGCTTGCAAAGGGCAAATACAAAACAGCTAGAAATTGAACACTTTAGAAAAACAACATTAAAAATGTTCTTGAGCAAACTTGAGAAGTGTGTGGTCCTCAGTGTACCTGTTGGACTATCAATGTCTAAGTGTAGTGGGAAAACACATGAAAATAAAATAGAAAAGGGCAAATATCTATTTTTCAAATATATCAAATGAGTGATCAATATATTAAGATTGTATTATTCTATACAAATTCTATAATTTGTCAAAGGGTAAAATTTTTATCAACAAAGCTTAACTGAGTTTGCAAATGATTGGATATAAATCAGTTAAAATGCTATAATGAATTATAGCTTTAGGAATCTGAATGCATTAAAACTGTATATAATATGCTATATAAATTTATACTTTTTTGGTGAAATAATTTGCATTTTCAAAAATGTGTGATTGAAAATGTACCAAATTACCAAGTAGGGAGAGATTGGATGCACAAAATGTTCTGATATAACTGTCTGTCCTTCATTAACACATCACAGCATCAAAGGTCCTCTTGCTACAATAAAAATGCATAATCCAGGTCATTATCCAAAAGGCTGCAGAAGTTTTTGCTATAAACCAAAAATAAGACTCTTTGTAGTCTCCCAGTAGTAATACACATTAATATAATTGGTAAGTTATACTCTCTCAAAATTAAAAATAATTTTGCAAACATTGAACTTTGGCCAGATTTTAAATATTGAAGTACAATACGAGGTCATTCTTTCTTCCTGGGGATTAAATTAAAATAATAAAATAGAATGAACTTTTCCTTTTATTTTTGTTTTTCATTTTTCTCTTTGTTTTTTCCTTTTGTTGTTTCTTTTTATGAAAGTGGAAGTATGTTGTAGATGACTTGCAGTGTATAATGTAATAGCAAGTTTCTTTCAGGGTTATAATTCAATTTAGAAGTAGGTAATTTCTGTTGATTTATACAATTTTTTAACGGTCTGACTAAATCAGATTTTGAAAATACCACCAAATTAGAGGTATTCAAAACAAATACTTTCTGTACTTCCCAAGGAGTTACATACCTGCTGAAATACAAAAGAAAAGAAAGCCTGAATTGTTTCCTATTCTGTGGCATAATTTTTCCCTAGGGGGCACCTGGCTAGACCATTCAGGCTGCTATATCAAAACACCTTAGTCCAGGTAATTTATAATTCATAGAAACTTATTTCTGGGGCCGGCCCGGTGGCGCACTGCTACAGTGCTCCGCTTGGGAGTGCGGTAGCGCTCCCGCCGAGGGTTCGGATCCCACATACAGACCGGTTCC
>NW_007729643.1:13583-15034 GCF_000696425.1 Galeopterus variegatus | reverse complement strand
GAAAAAAAAAAAAAAAAAAAAAAAGAACACACAAGTGGTCCCTGGTTAACAGAACAGAAAATCTAAGCAACTGGTCCTGCTGTAAGTTTTTGGTGACACCTGCTTGATCATGGTGGGGCCAGATTTACTCGTGTGGGTGAGGCTGTCAGAACTGGCCTGCTCACTGTGAGCTTCTCACTGAAGGCTTCCATGTGAGAGGCCACGTGATTCCTGCAGGGGCTTGTGGGCTCCACGTCCCCTGGTGTGGCTGCTTGGACTCTGAGATTCTGCTTCTCCATCTCTAAAATGAAGGTGACCCCCGCAGATTAGCTGAGAAGGCACAGGTGATGTGCCAGCCAGTGTTGGGGACAGCAGTGCTCTTTAGAGACCAAGTCCGCCACTGTCGTTAGAGGGCTTTGAACTAGGGATTGTGGGTATCACTCTGAGAGGGGTCAGGGCAGGAGGGTACGTCCAGCATTGGTTTCTGCTCTGGAAATGGACATCCTGATGTCTTGGTGACAACTGTGACTTGAACAGCTTTTTGCTGAGAGTTTTCTGTGTGGGAATCCATGACAGCAAAGTTGAAGCCTGATGGGCACTGAAGGGAGAGCAGGGCTTCAGGAGAGTCGCAGACCCCTTCAGGGGCGTTTCTGGCGTCTGCCTTCTCCTCTCCCTGTGCTGCTGGGCCAGAGGCACCCAGCTCTGTGACTGCACTTCATCAGGCCACATCCAGATGGCTAAAGCAACACGTTGTTCAAAGCGTTTATTTGAACTTGGGCCCATCTCCACCAGGACAGCTCTGCTTCTGTGACCAGCTGTTCTGAATCACTGTTTTGTTTTCCAAGGGGACGTCTCCATTTGTGCTGCAATAAACATTTGGGCCACACGCTGTGAGCCCTTAACAAGTTCAGATCAACTCAGGAGACTAAGCAGGAATCTGTGCGTTGTAAAGTGGAGACAATCCTACTGCTTCACAGGTTTTCCATCAGGAACAAGTAGGCTCCATGTGAATATTTGCAAGATAACGGGCATCTGTATTATTGTGCCCTCTTGTTTTTATTGTGCAACTCCTTGACCACCTCCACCGCCCATCCGGTTTCATACTATTTCATAGTGAGGTCACAGGGAAAAGCGCACCGTCGCAGTCATGACGGGGTTTCATTAGCGCTGCCACTCGTGTTTCTTCAGTGTTGAGAAGAGGACACATGGTTCACAGCACCGCCCACATCCTCTTTCCTCCTGTCCCTCCGCCACACGACTCCCCTGTGTCCCCTGAGCTTCTCCCATTCCTGCCTCTGGTCATAGCTCACACTTATGCTGGGCTTCCCTTCCTCATTTCCTTTCAAATTTTGCTTTAAAAGCCTAAAAGAAGCAATCTTGTTAAAGAGAGGCCTCCTGGGGTGGTAGAGGAAGGAGCCCAAGCCTCCAAATCCGCAGTCGCACGCTTTAGCAGACAAGGAGACAGGGTTGGA
>NW_007729643.1:8488-13063 GCF_000696425.1 Galeopterus variegatus | reverse complement strand
AGGAGCCCAAGCCTCCAAATCCGCAGTCGCACGCTTTAGCAGACAAGGAGACAGGGTTGGAGATACTGATAATTTTGCTCCTTCCATGTTCTTACATACCATGTGGTATCGTATGTGGTGTGTTATGCGTCCAGAGTGCTCATGGGGTGTAGGAAGAATACACCAGTGGCTGAAGTCGGGAGGAGCTGGTTGGAGACGGCTTTGGGGGAGGCTCCATCAGACAGCAAGACTGAGGGTCGGGGCGGAGAGGCCTGGCAGGCCACGCGGGTCAGCGCTTCATCACCGCGGGAAGGGATGGCCGCCTCCGGCTGGATCTCAGCACAAAGCTGGGGATTATGTGAAAGATCACGGTACTCAGATTGCACGTGGTGTAAGAAACTGCCTTGTACTTTCTTTTTCTTAGTTTTAAGATGACGTGATAAAAATGGGCTTGCAGACTATTCATGCGAGACAGCTTGAGGGAAACTTCTCCATCTTTAGCAATCCCAGCTGTGGCTGACAGCGTGTGACAGAGGGCTGGGAGAGGCCTGGGAGGGGCTGTGGTGGCCAGCTGGTCACCTAGTCACCTGGTCACCGTTGTGGCTACCACAGGCTAACCTGAGGGTTGCTGTTCTGACTGAGACAGGGCCAGGTAGGCAGCGAGGGGAGCAGTGGAAAGGCAGGGGTCACGTGGGAAGACCAGAAGGCAGGGCTAGACGCGAGGAGCCCCACAGGCCCATCCTGAGGTCACCCGATGCGAGAAGCCAAACTGCTGATAGCCATCACCAGGGAGTCTTAGTCTCTCAGGCTAAATGACAACCATGCTTTACAGAAAACAGCCAGAGGATGTAACCAAATCATTCGATTCAGATTCACAGCGATACAAAAATATAGGGCTGGCTTCTAGTTGGATACATGTCAGATTCTTCCAAAGAGATGAAAACACTTAACACAAGAAAATGGCCAGGGCCCTATTAACCCAAACTTAGAGTTTTCTGTATTAACCTTGAGTCGCCACGTCAGAGAGAGAACACACCCCTCCCTCCAGTGATGGTGCTGGTCTCCAGGGACTCAGATCCAGATGTGAAGGCTTGGTCCTCACCCTCCAAGCTGTTCAGGTCCCTCTAGGGCTGACAAGCATGTAGTTCCTGCTGTGCCTTGTGTGAAGTACCATGAAGGGGAGCTCCTAACTGGCTCTGGGGCAAGGATGTGACCAGCACCCATGGATGAGGGAAGCGCACAGGTGAACTTGGCCAGTAAGAGGGAAGGGCTGGCCTTGGGGTCAGGTGCAAAGGGAAGCACCTGCAAAGGCACCTGGGGGCAGGGGGAGGAGGTGGTGAGGCTGGGGTAAGTGACACACTATTGAAAACAGAAAATTTCCAGGAAGGGAGCCTGGGGTCAGAGGTCGTTTAGACGTGGCCTACAGAGCACAGAGAGCTGTTGAAATGCTCCAGGTAGAAAAAGCATCCTGACTAGCCTTGCATTCTGGAGATTTCATCCTGGCAGAAGTGTGGAGAGTGGACTATAAGGTACAGAGGCTGGAGGCCGAAGACCACCAAGAAACACTGGCATAAAAACGGGTGAGAAATAAGGAGCACCTTGGATGAGAAAAGGGGAGGAGGATGAGTTAGAGGGAGGCCGAGGAGGTGAGATCAGCGTGGTGGGCGAGGCCTCGCGTCCATGGGGTGCACCCGCCTGCCCCCACGGCACTGTCCAAGACTGAACAGACAGCAGGGGGTTCACTTGGGGAATTAAGATGCCGAGTTCAGGCTGAAGTGTCTGCGGCGCTGGAGAGGGCTGCGGGCAGCTAGTTAACCCGGCTCCGGTGCTCGGGAGCAGGACCCGCGTTGGCAACAGAGATGGGAGAGGAACAAGCGGTGTTCACGGTGAGGAGAGGAGGCCTTGTTCAGGGAGAGAGAGAACTGCGGGGCCCCCCTGGGCTGGCTCTTAGAGACTTTCTGATGACAAGTGGCCCGTGTTACTCTGATATCCCCTCCGATGTGAAGACACCTGATACAGACTGGGAAAGGGGACGGCTGAGGATGGAATCCCCAGGAGGAAGCGGGCCGGAGGGAGAGCAGAAACAGGGATCGTAGTGTGGCAGATGGAGGATGGCCACAGATGCCTGATGCTCCCCCAATGTGAGACGAGATTCACATCCCCTCCCCTCGAGGCTGGGAGGGCTCGGTCACCTGGGGCCACTTTTCATTCTGAAGGGATGCTGTGCCAGCTTCCAGGTCCAGGCTCCAAGATGCAGGGAGGTTTCAGTCCTACCACCTGGAACACTCGCTTGTGGCACCCGAGACAGCTGTGACGAGAAGCCCAAGCCCTCCACATGACAGGCTGCACGGAGAGAGCCAGCCACCCGCTGGGCCAGAGGCCGCTGGGCAGAGCCGCCCAGCTGAGCCCACACCTGGCGGAACCTCAGAGATAACGTCAAGGTGCCACCTCCACCGCAAAGATTTGGTTTGATTATTCAAGCCACAGTAACCACAACATCAGGGAAACCAGAAAAGCAGGGCCTGGAACCAAGATGCTCTCCACAACCTGCTGAATACCACAGAGGAATCCCAGGGACGGGGTCCAGAGCGCTCCTGCCAAGGTGGCCTTGTGGGGCTGTGGCCTTTGCCAAAGTAATTCAGAGAGTTGATGAGAAATAGAGCAGGCAACTGGTCCACTCTGGGTGCTGGGACTGTCCTGGTTTGGGCACTAAAAGTCCTGCATCTCAGGAAGCAGCTTGGGCCTGGCACACTGGGATGGTTGGTGACCCTCAAGTGACTCTGCCTTGATAAGAATAGGCAAGTAAATAAAACACTCTTTAGGCTGTGAGAGAGACCGAGAAGGTGGCATGAGAAACAGGATAAAGGGGGGCAAGATGCACTTGAACATACTTTAGACTGACCAGAAGGAGCCACACAAATAAGGACTCTCACTTATTTAGTGCTTGCAGGTGTCTGACTTCTTGGCAAGGACGTTACTCCCTTTTATTTCATGCTAACAAGAGCCCCACATGGTCTCGAGCAGTGCCACAGTGGGCAGGATGGCCGGGGCCCAAATGTACCTGCCAGTGCTGGGCAGTGCCATCGGGGAGCCAGCGGTGTGTGGGGGGTGCAGGGCATAGAGGGCAGGTGATGGGTTGAGGCCAGTGAGGAGTCAGAAGGGAACAGAATCCAGATCTACCGATGACACGTCCTTTGCTAGAAGCCCTTGAGCAGCCAGGGACAGGGTGGCCAGAGCGTGGGTGGCATGGGTGGCAGGTGCAGGATGTGTTGAAGAGACGGGAAGGCGTGTGTTTCTGCCAGACTCTCTGCAGTGCCCTTCTCCTAACAAGGAGGGGAAGAGGAAGAAGAAATGGGGAAGTCAGGCATGGTTTCCACCTCTACAAACGTGGCAGAGTAAAATTACAACTCCAAACAAAAGGACTCTCTTCTTCCCTCTCAAAGCCACCCTATACACAAAAGTAATCTCTTTTACACAAAATCACAGACATGTGGAGCTAGAAACCTAAGCAGGGCTGCCAAGGACCTCTGTATCTCTGTCCCCAGAGAAGGCATGGATAATGTAAGGGGGTGTCAGGCCGTTTTGATCTCCACGTGGCTGTGCAGAGTCGCTTTCTCTACAGCCCGGGCAGGTGGGTATGTGGGGCAGACGGGCACACTGACCTAACTAGGATGCTGGGCTGAACCTGCAGCCAGGTGGGCGAGGCACTGTCTCCAGGGCATGGCATCTGGTCACCATGGTGTCCAATTAGATGACACGGCAGATGGGAACAAAGGTGCCACAGCCATTCCAGCAGGGTGGCCAGTGCTCATCCCAGGGATCTGTATGCGGCCACAAGACTTGACACTCGGGCTGTCTCTTAGGGAAAGCTACTGTCCTGAGTGGAGCAATAACAACAGTAATGCCAGCAGTGGACTTCTCTGAGCTCTCCCGATGTGCCAGCCATCACACCAAGCACCTTAAATACATTACTCCATTTAATCTCTATGAAAACCCTTATATTTGCCCTATTATATTCTCTTTCCGTGGATGAGGAGCCCGAGGCACAGGAAGACAATGCAATGGGTCCCGTACACACAGGCTGCAGAGAAACACTGGGGCCAAGACTTGGTATGGTCGTCTGCCTCCAAGCCACCACGATGTCCGAAGGGCTCCCACTGCTGAAGAGTGGAGGTTCCCACGGAGGGTGGGAACTGACTCATGCACTGGAAAGAACTTTTAAGCAGGAGTCACTTTGAGTGCTTTACCTCCCTAGTGTGACTGGCAAGGGGATGATTTGGGCATCACAGTGAAAACCCAGACCTCACTGGGCTGTCAAATCCATGAGCAGAAGAGATGGTGGTAAAAACAGATCAAATACAAGAGCTGAAAGGAGCATCAAGATGGTTAATACGAGGGTACTTCAAACAGTTTGCAGAAAAATAGAATTGAAAGGTAGTATGAATCTTTCCATGAGCTCTTTCAAATAGCCTCGCCTGCAGCCTTCCTCCATGCAGGTGATTCTGAGTGGGGAGCTCAGTGTGCTCCCCTATGAAAAGCTATGGAGAAAGTCACACCGACGGGCAGAAGCTAGCCAGGATTCCAGTCGCTTCCTCA
>NW_007729643.1:0-6986 GCF_000696425.1 Galeopterus variegatus | reverse complement strand
TCCACTGGGGCTGGGAGTGGAAGCTGGAAGAGCAGTGGGAAGGGGGAATTTTTCCCTTTTTTGACTTAATTCCCAATTTATACCCTTTTGACCTACCGAGCCATTCAGTCATGTTGATGGCCACACAGAGCTGCAACTGTCCTTGGTGGGGACACAGATCCCCAGGGTGTTGGGAAGCCCTGCCCACACACCATGTGTGCCTTCCTGGGGACTTGTCCCTGCTCCTGTGCACTTTACCTACCTGAGGCCAGTTCACAGGTTACCCCAGGACTCTCTGACATCAGCCAAAACCAGTCTCTAGTCAACTGCAAGGCCATTTTCAAATGATGCCAGCTACATTGTCCACACCAGCTTTGGACAACTAGGAGAAAGTTCAGAGTCCAAATAATAAAAAAATGTACAAACCTCCTTCCAAATCTTATTAATACAGATTTCACTGTCTTGTGTATCCCCCTTTCTAAAATTCCAGAGTTGATATGGTACCCAAGAATATTGCAAAACCTTCCAACATCCACAAAATATAGACACAAACAACCCCTCATCCATTGCAGCAACTGCTAATCTNTCCAACATCCACAAAATATAGACACAAACAACCCCTCATCCATTGCAGCAACTGCTAATCTCAGGCCTATTTCCCTCTATTCAAGCAAAACCAGAGTTTGCAGAACCTCCTCCATATTTAGACCTGCAGTGCTGTTGCCAGCTGAGCTACCTGAGGGACATGGGCAGACAAAAAGCAGAAAGGAAAAAGGAGAAAATCATCTTTGTTTCAGTTTCACCAGAAGAAGCTGCAGTCTCTTCCAGGTTATGTAAGGCCTAGGAGCTTATAACTCAAAGCAGAGGGAGGAATTGAGTCATTGTGCCTCCCGTGTCTGTGCAACACAGACAGTCATAATCACCGCACGCTCTGCCCGAGATGGTGTGTGAAACACTCTGACTTTTATACAGCATCTAGAAATCTGAACTCAGCCTTTTCTTGGGACTTCTATTCCTTATATTTAAAATTCAAACTTTTCTTGGGACTTCTGTTCCTTATATTTAAAACTTCTTAATCTGTCTCTCTCTCCTGGGGGGGAAAAAAAAAGGTTTATTTTACAGAGTGAATTTTCTATAACACAGAACCTGAACTTCTAGTGAAAATTAAACCTCTAAGGCCTGGGTAACCCTTTAGCAATAAAAAAACATAAGTATTAAAAGAATATGAAATATTTTTCAGAGAGGGAAGAGTAGATTATAGCAACCCTTTTAAAATAATCAATAATAGAAGGAAAAAGACAAAAAGAGTATGGGAACAAGGAAAAAATAGTCAAAAGAATCTATAGTTAGACCTCACCCTTTCTACAGCCTTATCAGTTGATTGTGTACTTTTTTGGAGAAAAATACATTTCAGGCAAACTCAATGTAAAAAATGGACGTTAAAACATCAGAAAGGAAGTCTGGATCTTTGGCACACTCAAAGTGGCCACAGTGACCCTACAACCTCATTTATATATTGAACCCCTAACCCCCAATGTGATGGTGTTTGGAGATGGGGCCTTTGGAAGGTGATTAGGGTTGGATTAGGTCAAGAGGGTGGGCCCTTGTGTGAGGACTAATGCCTTTACAACAAGAGGATCTCTGTGTGCCATGTGAGGGTGCAGCAGAAGGCATCCCTCTGCACACCAGGAAGAGAACCCTCACAAAGAACCAAATGTGCCAGCACCTTGATCTTGGACTTCCCAGCCTCCAGACTGTGAGAAATGAATGTTTGTTGTTTAAGCCACCTAGTCTAGGATATTATTTGCAGCAGCCCAAAGTGACTTAGACACCCACAAAGCAAATTCAAATTCACCCACTCTTGAAAGAAGATCCAGCCCCCTTCCCAGGGCTGCATGCAGGACAAGACCTTTTCTTCAGTCCCCAGCATGGCTCCTGGTTGCGGCCTCCTGGTGGGATTTCTGTGGGCTCCACCCCCGCAGTGCTCTCTACCTGCACCTCCCAGAGGCTTTTGTGTGCTGCCAGAGCTCTAAGGCCCATTAGAAGAGCAAAAAGAAGAACATGGTGAGCACGCTGCTGCCCAACTCAGGGCAGGAGAGTCCCTTCTACTGAGGGGAGTCCAACGCCCATCTCATGGGTCTAGAATGGTGTGCTGAGAAACACTCATGCGAAATGGAAATTTCCACAGATCGAAGAAGATGGGCAGGAGCATTGTGAGGCACCCTCCTGCAAGAAATGCACTTACACACCACTCGTGCAGAGAAGGGCAGTTTATTCACTCCAGCTGGCCAGCGTCCATCTCCCAAGGAGCAACCAAGGAAGAGCAGCATCAGGCTTTGATCTTGTGGGGTTTTTAAAGGCAAAAACTACATCCCGTTGGCACATGGGTTTTTCCAGGTGCACAAAGCAAGCTAGGGAGCTAGGTCACAGAGGCCAAGAATGAGCCGTTTGAGCAATCAAGCATACANTTTTCTTGGGACTTCTGTTCCTTATATTTAAAACTTCTTAATCTGTCTCTCTCTCCTGGGGAAAAAAAAAAAAAGGTTTATTTTACAGAGTGAATTTTCTATAATACAGAACCTGAACTTCTAGTGAAAATTAAACCTCTAAGGCCTGGCTAACCCTTTAGCAATAACAAAACATAAGTATTAAAAGAATATGAAATATTTTTCAGAGAGGGAAGAGTAGATTATAGCAACCCTTTTAAAATAATCAATAATAGAAGGAAAAAGACAAAAAGAGTATGGGAACAAGGAAAAAATAGTCAAAAGAATCTATAGTTAGACCTCACCCTTTCTACAGCCTTATCAGTTGATTGTGTACTTTTTTGGAGAAAAATACATTTCAGGCAAACTCAATGTAAAAAATGGACGTTAAAACATCAGAAAGGAAGTCTGGATCTTTGGCACACTCAAAGTGGCCACAGTGACCCTACAACCTCATTTATATATTGAACCCCTAACCCCCAATGTGATGGTGTTTGGAGATGGGGCCTTTGGAAGGTGATTAGGGTTGGATTAGGTCAAGAGGGTGGGCCCTTGTGTGAGGACTAATGCCTTTACAACAAGAGGATCTCTGTGTGCCATGTGAGGGTGCAGCAGAAGGCATCCCTCTGCACACCAGGAAGAGAACCCTCACAAAGAACCAAATGTGCCAGCACCTTGATCTTGGACTTCCCAGCCTCCAGACTGTGAGAAATGAATGTTTGTTGTTTAAGCCACCTAGTCTAGGATATTATTTGCAGCAGCCCAAAGTGACTTAGACACCCACAAAGCAAATTCAAATTCACCCACTCTTGAAAGAAGATCCAGCCCCCTTCCCAGGGCTGCATGCAGGACAAGACCTTTTCTTCAGTCCCCAGCATGGCTCCTGGTTGCGGCCTCCTGGTGGGATTTCTGTGGGCTCCACCCCCGCAGTGCTCTCTACCTGCACCTCCCAGAGGCTTTTGTGTGCTGCCAGAGCTCTAAGGCCCATTAGAAGAGCAAAAAGAAGAACATGGTGAGCACGCTGCTGCCCAACTCAGGGCAGGAGAGTCCCTTCTACTGAGGGGAGTCCAACGCCCATCTCATGGGTCTAGAATGGTGTGCTGAGAAACACTCATGCGAAATGGAAATTTCCACAGATCGAAGAAGACGGGCAGGAGCAGTCTAGAATGGTGTGCTGAGAAACACTCATGCGAAATGGAAATTTCCACAGATCGAAGAAGATGGGCAGGAGCATTGTGAGGCACCCTCCTGCAAGAAATGCACTTACACACCACTCGTGCAGAGAAGGGCAGTTTATTCACTCCAGCTGGCCAGCGTCCATCTCCCAAGGAGCAACCAAGGAAGAGCAGCATCAGGCTTTGATCTTGTGGGGTTTTTAAAGGCAAAAACTACATCCCATTGGCACATGGGTTTTCCAAGGAAGAGCAGCATCAGGCTTTGATCTTGTGGGGTTTTTAAAGGCAAAAACTACATCCCGTTGGCACATGGGTTTTTCCAGGTGCACAAAGCAAGCTAGGGAGCTAGGTCACAGAGGCCAAGAATGAGCCGTTCGAGCAATCAAGCATACAAGTTTTCATTGTGTATGGTTCCTGTTCCCATGTAATAATTCACTGTGTATGGCTCCTGTTTCTATGCAATGGCTTTTGTTTCTATGAGAAGGTCAACAGTTTCTCATGCAGAAGAGGGGGTAATCTGCAGGTCAGACAGAGGCAAAATGGAGTTACTTAGGTTAAGCAAGCAATTCTACAGAAGCAGATAGCATACGTTATGAAGGCATAGGGAGCTCTATCTCATTCCCAACTCCTCTTTAGGAAGGAATCAAATCATTGATTCTTTGGTACTTAATTTGTTGTACTTAGAATGTAAGACAAGGAGTTTGAGTGATTGTTCATTAACCAGGGTGACCAGGAAAAAGATTTTCAAACCAATTTTTATTATTACTATATGAGTCTTTTCTTTCTTTAATATATTTTCTTACTAATGCTAGGCTGTTTCTAATAATACCCGAATGGTTGGTATGGAAACAAAAGATTTTCCTAGAGCCATATATAATCCACCTTGTTAGTCTGATTGTGTGGATTATATATAGGTGCAGCTGCTGCTATGCATTCAGATAGGTCCAGCCTCTGTGGAGGACACAATGACCACAGCAAAGAGGGAAAAATTAACTTTTTACAACATTGTCAGATTGACCACTTGGTGTAAATCTTTTTATCAAAGCACTTTACATTTTAAAATTGTTATTTAATTGGAAAAACTTTCAATAAACTAGGAATAGTAAGCACCTTTCTTAATCTAATAAAGTGCATCTACAAAAAGCCCACAGCTAACGTCATACTTAATGGTGAAAAACTGGGTGCTTTTCCCATAAACTAAGGAATAAGGCAAGCATGCCCATTCTTGACGTTTTTATGCAGCATTGTATGGGGCCAGCGTTGTATGCTAGCCAGTTGGCTCATGACAGAGGAGGAGGTCCAGATTGGAAAGGAACAAGTAAAACTGTCTTTATCCATAGATGGTATGGTCCTGTGTGTAGAAAATACTGAGGAATCCATACAAAAAGCTACTAGAACTAAACATGTTTAGCAAGTTCGAGGACCTGAGATTAAAATGAAAAAGGCAATTGTACTTTTATATACTAGCAATGAACAGTCTGAAAATGAACTTAATTTCATTCACAATAGCACTGAAGAGAATAAAATGTTTAGGAACAAATTTAACAAAAGCATGCAAGACTTGTCTGTTGAAAACTACAAAATACCACTAATAGAAATTAAAGACAATCTAAATAAATGCAGAGACATTTCATGTTCATGGACTAGAAGACAATATTGTTAAGATGTCAATTTTTCCCAAATTGATCAATAGATTCACTGTAACCCCTCTCAAATTTTAGGAGGCCTTTTTGCTGAATTGATCAATTTCTTTTGTCGGTGGGTAGGCCTCTCTGACCAAGGGGTGAATCTGGCATAGACTGAAGAAGGTTATGGTTAGTGATTTCAGCAAGTTTATCATCTCTGAGGCGGGGAAACAGAGAGGGTGTAATTCCTTGTATGTAGGGGGTGCATTTAGCCCTTAGGAGAGCAAAGGGAAGGAAGCTCACCCAGTTCTCGCCAATCTCTAGTTTTAAATTGATAAGTGTTTCTTTTAAAGTCTGATTCATTCACTCTACCTGTTCTGAACTTTGTGGCCTATAAATATAATGTAAATTCCAATTTATTTTTAATGTTTTAGCTAATAATTGGAAAGTTTGGGCTATGAAAGCCGGGCCATTGTCAGACCCCAAGGCCAAAACTGGGGACAATTTCTCATAACAAATTTTTTAGTGTAATCTGAGCAGTTTCAGTTTTGGTAGGAAAGGCTTCTACACATCCGGGAAAAGTGCCTGTGAACACCAAAAGATAGTGACTCCCATATTGTCCAGGTTTTACCTCATTGAAGTCAATTTCTCAGTGCTCACCAGGCTTGGTTCCTTGCATTCTGGTTCCAATGGGTGGCCTTGATTTTGGCCCTGGATTTACTTGTGAGCAAATTTCATATCTGGTAACAATGTCTTTTGTTATTTTGTCAAGATTTTGGATGTAATAACATTTTGTGGATCCAAGGTGTGTTCCTTGATGTATCTGTTTAATCAGCAATCTGCCTAGAGCCTGTGGCAAATAAATCCTGTGGTCTGGCAGAATTTTCCAATTCATGGCATTGTTGGAGGCTGTTAAGATCTTAGCATATTTTACTTCTTCTTTAGTATAATGGGGAGTTGGTGGCAATTGAGGTCTCAGAATGACATTAAAGAGTCAAATGGCCCCACTGGTTTTAATGTGGCCTCTTTGGCAGTCAAATCTGTAGCAGCATTGCCTTTGGTCTCTTATGAGTTATCTTTCTGGTGCCCTGAACTATGAATGATGTCCACTCTTTTTGGATATCATATGGCCTCAAGGAGGGCTAGTATTTTTTACCTTTTCCATGCGTTTGTTAGGGCTATGAGTTCAGCCTTTTAAGCAGATGTTTTTTGGCTTAAGGCTTGAGCCCAAATGACCTGATCTAAAGTTACCATGGCTGTCCCTGCATACCTGATTCCATTGGAGATGAAACTGCTTCCATCAGTGAACAGCATTTCATTAAGCTCTGTCCAGGGCACATCAGTCAGGTCCAGCCAGAGGCCTTGGAGAGTCTCGATTGTTTCAAGGCAGTCACGGACAGGCTCGGTTGGGTCATCATCCCGGAGGAGGGTAGCCAGATTTAGAGCTATGGCTTTTAGGGGCTGATCTAGAAGTAAAGCCTGATACTGGGTGAAGCAGGAGTTGGTGAGCCAGTGTTCAGGTGCACTTTGTAAGAGAGTCTGTACAGAGTGGGGGGCCACTAAGCATATGTCTTGTTGGCCTCTTTTACTAGTAAAGCAGTTGCTGTTATGGCTCAGAGACAGGTTGGCCATTCTGCGGCTACACTGTTCAACCTCTTGGAGAGGTAGGTGATAGGCCTCTTCTATGGTCCCAGGGCTTGAGTGAGCACCCCCTTGGCAAT
>NW_007729642.1:227341-228888 GCF_000696425.1 Galeopterus variegatus | reverse complement strand
CTTTTTTGTCTTTTTTCGTGACCGGTAACGGGATCGCAACCCTCGGTGTCGCGCCCGCATCGCGCTCAGCCAGTGAGCGGACTGGTCTCTATATGGGATCCGAACCCTAGGTGGGAGCGCTGCCGCACTCCCAAGTGCCACACTCAACCGAGTAAGCCACTGGGCCGGCCTGGGACTTTTCTAATAGAAGCACTTAGGTGCTGCCAATGTTCCTTCTAAGCATTTCTTTAGCTATATCCCACAGATTTTGAGATATTGTGTTTTCATTTTCATTCAGTTCCTTTGGGATTAACTATTTGGCCCATGGATTAGTTAGCAGTGTGATGGTTAGTATCCAAATATTTGGGGATTTTTCTGTTATTTTCCTGTTACTGATAATTAATTTAATTCTCTTAAGGTCTGGAAACATACTCCGAATAATTTTAATTCTTTTATATTTGATGAAGTTTGTTTTGTGACCTAGAATATAATCTATCTTAGTGAGTGTTCTGTGTGTGCTTATAAAGAATGTGTATTCGGCTTCTGCTGGATGGAATGTTATGTTAATGTCATTTAGGTCAAATCAGTTCATAAAGTTGTTCATGTATTCCGTATCCTTGCTGATTTCCTGTCAGCTTGTTTTATCAATTACTACGAAGTATATTGAAATCTCCATTTACAATTATGTATTTAACCAATGCTCTTTTCAGTTTGATCATTTTTAGCTTTATCTGTCTTGAAACAATAAAAATTATTGTTTGCTTGGCATATCTTTTTAAAAGTTCATTCATTCAACAATGTTTATTGCATAAATACTGTATGCAAGGCATGGTTCTAGTACTGAGAATTCAGCATTAAAAAATAAAAAGCAAAGTCCTTATGAAGTTTATATTTCACTGGGGAGACAGGCACATATGCAAGAAATATATATAACAAAGTCAGAGAGTAATAAGTATTATGAAGAAAAATGAGGCAGATTGATTGGATGGAGAGTGGCTAGGTGCTTCCGGGGTAGTCAGGGAGGTCTCTCTGAGGAGGTAGCATTCAATCTGAAACCTGAATTAATAGAGCCTTATTGTAGGAGAGTGCAGATATCCCTTCAACATGTTAATTACCTTTTCTTTGAATATACATGCAGAATTGGGATCACTGGATTATATGGTAGTTCCACGTGTAGTTTTTTGAGAAACCTCCGTACTGTTTTCCATAATGGCTATACTAGTTTACATTCCCAGCAACAGTATATAAGAGTTCCCCTTTCTCTGCATGCTTGCCAGCATTGTTATTTTTTGTCTTTTTGCTAATAGACATTCTAAATGGGATAAGATGATAACTCATTGTAGTTTTGATTTGCATTTTCCTGATGATTAGTGATGTTAAGCATTTTTTTGTATACCTCTTGGCCATTTATATGTCTTCTTTTGAGAAATGTCTATTCAACTCATTTGCCCATTTTAAAATTGGATTATTTGGTTTTCTTTTTACTATTGAATTATTTACTATTGAATTGTATTCCTTGTATATTCTGGATATTAATCCCTTGTTGGGTGAATAGTGTGCAGATATTT
>NW_007729642.1:219041-226641 GCF_000696425.1 Galeopterus variegatus | reverse complement strand
TTGTATTCCTTGTATATTCTGGATATTAATCCCTTGTTGGGTGAATAGTGTGCAGATATTTTCATCTATTATATTGGTTGCCTCTTCATTCTGTTGATAGCTTCTGCACAGCAAAGGAAACATTCTAGTTTGATATAATCCCATTTGTTTATTTTTGCTCTTGTTGCCTGTGTTTTTGAGGTTTTATTCATAAAATCTTTGCCCAGTCCTGTGTCCTGATGCATTTCCCCTGTGTTTTCTTCTACTAGTTTTATAGGTTAGTATTGTACATTTAAGTCTTTAAACAATTTTAAGTTGATTTTTGCGTATAGTGAGAGATAGGGATCTAGTTTCATTCTTCTGCATATGGCTCTCTAGTTTTCTCAGCACCATTTATTGAAGAGACTGTCCTTTCCCCAGTGTATGTTCATGGGTGCTATGTCAAAAATCAGTTGGCTGTATGTATGTGGATTTATTTCTGGATTATCTATTCTGTTCCATTGGACCAAGTGTCTATGTTTATGTCATTACCACACTGTTTTTTTTTTTTNACACACACACACACACACAAAAAAAAAAAAAACGGGGGGGGAGAAGATGTAACAACTACAATTTCTTTGAAGGTTTTACAACAAGCAAACAGAAAGGACATTCTTGGGTGGGAGGGGGGAGAGGGAGGAGGGGGGGAGGTTTCGGTGATGGATCATAATAATCAACCACATTGTATATTGACAAAATAAAAAAAGTAAAATAAAATAAAAAAGTAAAAACCAACAATAGCTTAGTTCTCCAAATAAACTATAGGACGAACAGTAGCAGCAATCCTGGTACAATATGGCAAATAAAAATAAAACAGTGGAATATTTTCTTCTTACTGTCAAGTATGGAGAGAGAAACTGGTAATTTGGACAGGCCCAATCTGAACTGTAAGGAAGAGAACAAGCTAGAAGGACAGTCTCTGCCTTTACATTTTCTTTCCAACCCAGCCTGCTTTTAGAGCCTCAGAGAAGAGAGGAAACATACATAGCAGGAAAAGTGCTTTAGTTTTATAAAATGAAACTGCATGATCTAAAAGGCAAAATTGCGGGATAAGAGTCAGGAGACCTGTTCTCTAGTGATGCTCTGCTTTGTTCTGGCTGTGTGACCTTAGGCATGTCACTAAACTTCTCATGACTCCAGTTACCTGGTGTATAAAATGAAAGCTTGGGTTTAATTGTAGAATTGTGTACACAATGCAATCGTGTAAAATTATCTCCAAAGTCCCTAAACATTATAAAAATATATAATATCAGAAAATCTTTAATGTTCTATGATTCAATGATTCCATCTACCTAAGAAAAAATGTGCAGCTGCCAGAGATTCAGCTAAGGAGAGTATGTACATGTGTGTACATGCACGAGGCAGGAAGGGAAAGGCAAAGGAAAGAAATGATTCATTATGAGTGCACAAGAACACCAACAAGAAGGTTTAAAAATAGATGTCTAGTTATTTTGGTTTACTCTAAACAAGCCTGCAACATGGATGGGTTGCAGCCTGAAAAGTCTGTCTTAAAAGTTCCCTCAGACTTTCAACCACGAATCCTGTCTCAAAGTCACACAAAGGACATTCTCTTGTGAGTCTTTAAATTTCCATCAGCTGATACATGAAAATGAGGATGAGACCAGCTATAAGGTGGGGAATAAACGAACAGGACCCTATTTCTATGTTATATAAATGCCTTGTAATTGCACTTAGAGTGTAACAGGCAGCTTACTTTGTTATTGGCAAGCTGAGTATTATTTTTATGAAGTAAAGAACAAATCCAGACTCAGAACAAGGGTTGGCAAACATTTTTCACAAAAAGTCAGATAGTAAATATTTTAGGCTTTGCAGGATCACATACTGCTTCTGTCACATATTCTTCTTTATTTGTTTTTGTTTTTGTTTTCTTTACAAAACTTTAAAAATGTGAATACAAAAGCAGGCTGTATGCTGGATTTGACCTGCCAGCAGCAGTTTGCCTATTCTTGTATTAGAAGAATACTGAGCAATGAAGCAGTAGTAGTAGTATAAGCTCAAATCTAACAGATATTTATGTAGCTGAAGTTAACTATACTTAGAGAAACAAATCTATCAAGCTATGTTCCAAAAAAGCTGTAGAAGAATAGACAGTATAAGCAAGGCAGTACAGTAAGGCCCTTGGAAAATAGCCACTGAAATTCTTCAAGATATTATTACTGGTATTGTTTATACCTAGGATTTGAACCCCAGAAGACTGACTGCAGAGCCAGTGCTCTCATCCACTGTGCATATTCCAAAATAGCACTTGTGAGTGGTTTTGTAGTGGCATCTCACATTTTACATAAATAGGGGGTTCGTTACTCTTTCTGTAAGTCAACTCCTATTTTCTCACTGATTTACATAAAAATTTCAGACGGACTATCAACATGTACTTATTTCTAAAAAATTGGTCTTAAGTTTCACTGCCTCCTCCCCTCTTTTCCCCAATTTCCTCTGCCAAGTACTTAATGATGTATAAATAAACACTTAAAAAATATGAAAGACAATCCCTATATATATATATATGTATATATATGACTCCTTTAGGAATTCTTTTATAAGCTTAAGAGTCCTTTCAAAATGTGAGTGATCCCTCAACAGACCACACTAGAAAGTCCAGAAATAAACCCAAATGCATACAAGAATTTAGTATATACTAAAGGTGGTATTACATCCATGGGGAAGAGATAGTTGATTAAATGGTATTGAGACAATTGGGCAGAAATCTAGAAAAAGAGTTAAGTTGAATCCACAACTCTCATTCAACCCAAAATAAATTCCAGATGTATCAAAATTTTAGCATGAAATATAAAACCATGAAAAAGATTAGCTCAGAGCCCTAGTTGACATAGGGGACCAAACTGAAGAATTCCTTCAACAAAATAAAAAATACAACCAATAGCATAAGCAGCAAGCAAGAACAAATGGAAGAAAGAATTTCTGAACTAGAAGACAGGATTTTTGAATTAACACAGTTGGACCATAAGAAAAGAAAATAGAATTTTAAAAAATGGAGAAAGCCTACAAGATCTTTCTGGTAACTTTAAGCATACAAACATCCATTTTATGGGTGTACTGGAAGGGGAAGGGACAGAAAGGGGCATTGAAAGCCTATTTAATGAAATAATAGTCAAAAACTTCCCAAATATTGAGAAAGATAGGGTCTCACAGATCCAAAAAGATCAAAGAACCCCAAACAGTTTCAACTCAAAAGGATCTTCCCAAGACACATTTTAATCAAATTATCAAAAGTCAAAGACAAAGAAAAAATTCTAAAAACAACAAGATAAAAGTCAAATAACCTATAAGGGAATTCCCATGAAGCTAACAGCAGACTTCTCAACAAAAACTCTACAGGCCAAGAGAAAGTGAGATGACATAGTCAAAGTGCTAAAAGAAAAAAAAAAAAACTGCCACCTGAGAATGCTATATCCAGCAATGCTTTCTTCCAGAAATGAAGAAGAAATATTATCTTTCCCAGACAAACAAAAAACTGTAACCCTTCAACAAATCCTCAAGGGAGTCCTACATCTGGAATCAAAAGAGCAATTTATATCATCATAAATGCATGAGAAAGAATAAAAACAGCTTCTACAACAGAAAAGCAAATGAGAAATATAAAGAAAATGTATCTTATCACTACAAAAAGAAACACCAAATGGCAAGAAAAACAACAAAAGGGAAAGAAAGGAACAAAAGAAATATAAAACAACCATTAAAACATTAATAAAATGGCAAGAAAAAGGCAATACATTTCAATAACAGCCCTGAATGTAAATGGATTAAATTTCCCACTTAAAAGATATAGATTGGCTGAATTGATTAAAAAACTGTACCCAAATGCCTACTGCCTGCCAGAAACTCACTTCACCAATGAAGAAACACATAGACTAATAGCAAAGGGATGGAAGAAGATATTCCACACAAGTGGAAACCAAAAACGAGCAGAAGTTGCCATACTTACATCATGTAAAATAGACTTCAAACCAAGAATTATAAAGAGACAAATAAGGACGTTATATAATAATGATATATAATGATAAAAGAATACATGCAGCAAGAAGATATAACAATCATAAATATATATTCACCCAACATTGGAGCACGCAGATATATAAAGCAACTGTTATTAGATCTAGGAAGAGAGGCAGACCCCAACACAATCATAGTTGGGGACTCTAACATGCCACCCTCAGCACTGAACAGATCATCAAGACAAAAAATTAGCACACAGATATTGGATTTCAACAGCACTTTAGACCAAATGGACTTGATAGACATGTACAAAACAGTTCCTCCAACACCACAGAATATACATACTTCTCATCAGCAAACAGATCATTCTCCAGGATACACCACATGTTAGGCCACAAATCAAGTTTCAACAAATTTAAAAAGAATGAAATCATATCAAGTATATTCTCAGACCACAATGGAATAAAACTGGAAGCTGACAACAAACAAAACTTTAGAAACTATACAAATACATGGAAATTAAATAACATGCCCCTGAATAACCAGTGGGTCAAAGAATAAAGCAGGAAATCAAAAAATTCCTTGAAACAAATGAAAATACAAGCACAACTTACCAAAACCTATGACATACTGTAAAAGCAGTACTAAGAGGGAAGTTTATTACAATATATACTTACATCAAAAGAATATAAATTCTTTGAATAAAAAACCTATCATTACACCTCAAAGAACTAGAAAAAGAGCAATTTTATCCCAAAATTAGTAGACAGAGAGATATAATTAAGATCATAACAAAACTAAATGAAACAGAGATGAAAAAAATCAATGAAATGAAAAGTTGGTTTTTTGAGAAGACAGACAAAATAGACTAACCAGTGGCTAGATTAACTAAAAAAAGAAGAGAGAAGACCCAAATAACAAAAATCAGAAATGAAAAAGGAGACATTACAACCAATACCAAAGAAATACAAAGAATCATTAGAAACTCTTATGAACAACTATATGCAAACAAATTTGAAAATCTTCAAGAAATGGATAAATTTATGAACAAATACAAACTGCCAAGACCAAACCAAAAAGAAATAAAAAATCTGAACAGACCAATAACTAGCAAAGAGATGAAAGCAGTAATCAGCAGTCTTCCAACAAAGAAAATCCCAGGACTAGATGGCTTCACTGCTGAATTCTACCAAACTTTTAAAGAATTAATACCAATCCTTTTCAAACTATTCCAAAGTATTAAAACACAAGCCACTCTCCCAAACTCATTATATGAAGCCAACATCTCACCAATACCAAAATCAAACAATGATGCAACAAAAAAAGAAAACTACAGGCCATTATCTTTGATGAACATAGATGCAAAAATCTTCAACTAAATATTATCAAAAAGATTAAAACAGCACATAAAAAGATTATACAGCAAGTGTATATCAAATGGTATACCTCCCCAGGATGCAAGGATGGTTCAACATATGTGAGTCATAAATGTGATACACCACATCAACAAAAATCAAGGACAAAAACCATCTGATTATCTCAATAGACAGAAAAAGCATTTGACAAAATTCAACATCCCTTCATGATAAATACTCTCAATGAATTAAGTATAGAAGGAAAGTATCTCAACACAATAAAAGACATATACAAGAAACCCACCACCATCATCCTGAATGGGGAAAAGCTGAAAGCTTTTCCTTTAAGAACAGGAACAAGGCAAGAACACCCAGTTTCACCACTTCTATTCATCTCCCCTGTTCCATAGTATTGGAAGTACTAGCCAGAGCAATGAGGCAAGAGGAAGAAATAAAGGGTATCCCAATTGGAAAAGACAAACTCAAATTGTCCCTATTCATAAATGACATGATCCTATAAAGAAAAAAAACTAAAAATCTACCAAAAATCTCCTAGAGCTAATAAAGTAATTAAGTAAAGTTACAGGATACAAAATCAATACACAAAAATCAGTAGCATTTTTATATGCCAACAATGAACTAGCAGAAAAAGAAATCAAGAAAGCCAACCCATTTACAATAGCTAACCAAATAATAAAATACCCAGGACTACATTCAACCAAGGAGGTTACAGGTCTTTACAATGAGAACTATAAAACATTGCTGAAAGATCTTTAAAAGGACACCAAAAATGGAATGACATCCATGTTCATGGATTGGAAAAATTAACATTATATAAATTTCCATACTACTCAAAGCAACCTACAGATTCAATGCAATCCCCATCAAAATACCAATGACATTCTTCAGAGAAATAGAGAAAACAGTCCTAACATACATATGGAACAACAAAAGACCCCAAAAGGCCAAAGCAATCCTGAGCAAAAAAAAAATAAAGCTGGAGGCATTACACTACCTGTCTTCAAATTACACTACAAAGCTATAGTAACCAAAACAGCATGGTTCTGGCATAAAAACATACACATGGACCAATGGAACAGAACAGAGAACCCAGAAATCAACTCATGTACTTACAGCCAACTGGCATTCAACAAAGGCACCAAGAACATACACTGAGAAAAGTACAGCCTCTTCAGCAAATGATGCTGGGAAAACTGTATATTTGTTTATAGAAGAATAAAATTACACCCATACATCTCACCATATACTAAAATCAACTCAAAATATATTAAAGACTTAAATATAAGACAAAAAACTATAAAACTCTTATAAGAAAGCATAGGAGAAACACTTTAGTATGTAGGACTGGGTAAATACTTTATGAATATGACCTCAAAAGCAAGTCAATAAAAGGAAAAACAAACAAATGGGATTACATCAAACTAAAAAGCTTCTGCAACAACAAAGAAAACAATCAATGGAGTGAAAACCTACAGAATGGAAGAAAATACTTGTAAACTATAGATCTGACAAGGGATTAATGTCCAGAATATACAAGGAAATCAAACAATGGTGAAGAAAATAAATAATCCAATTAAAAAATGGGCAAAGGATCTGAATAGACATTTCTCAAAAGAATACATACAAATGGCCAACAGGTACATGAAAAAATTCTCAACATTATTAATCATCAAGGAGATGCAATTCAAAATGACACTGAGATATTGTCTCACCCCAGTTTGACTGGCTATTATCAAAAAGACATAGAATAACAAATGCTGGTGAGGATGCAGAGAAAGGGGAATCCTTGTACACTTTCAATGGGACTATAAATTAATTAGTACAGCAATTATGGAAAACAATAGAGATTCCTCAAACAACTAAAGATAGAAGTACCATACAATCCAGCAATCCCATTGCTGGGTATATACTCAAAGGAATGGAAATCATCATGTTGAAGGAATACCTGCACTCCCTTGTTTATTGCAGCTCTATTTACATTAGCCAAGATATGAAACAAACCTAAATTTCCATTGATGGATGACTGGATAAGGAAAATGTGGTATATATACACAATGGAATACTCCTCAGCCATAAAAAGGAATGAAATTCTACCATTCACAACAGAATGGATGAGTGTAGAGAAAATTATGTTAACTGAAACAGGCCAGGCACAGAAACAGAAATGCTGACTATCCTCACTCATGTGTGAGCGATGAAAGAGAGAGAGAGAGAGAGAGAGAGAGAGAGAG
>NW_007729642.1:194527-218041 GCF_000696425.1 Galeopterus variegatus | reverse complement strand
GGGAGGGAGGGAGGGAGGGAGGGAAGGAGGGAGGGAAAAGGAAAGAAAAATCACAATAATATGTTGAACTTTCAGAAGGAGAGAACTGAATTGTCATTACTAGAAGTGGGAAAGAGGGAGGGAATGGGAGAAGGGTTAGCAAGAAATTGCTTAATGGGCACAAGGAATGATTACATCTTGTAATGATAAATTTTAATTATCCTGATTTGATCATCACACATTGTACATAGGTATCAATGTTCAACTGAGTACCCCACAAATATGTATAATCAATTATGGTTTTTAAAAAAATTCATTTACATACGTAAAATTATTCACCATGATCAAGTGGGATTCATCCCAGGGATGCAAGGTTGGTTCAACATACGCAAATCAATAAATGTGATCCACCATATTAATAAAATCAAACACAAGGACCATATGGTCATGTCTATAGATGCTGAAAAAGCATTTGATAAAATTCAAAATTCATTCATAACGAAGACCATCTATAAGTTAGGTATAGATGGAAATTATCTCAACATAATTAAAGCCATATATGATAAACCCACTGACAATATCATACTGAATGGGGAAAAGCTGAAAGCTTTTCCTTTAAGAACAGAAACTATACAAGGATGCCCACTCTCACCACTCCTACTCAACATAGTGTTGGAAGTACTAGCCAGAGCAATCAGAGAAGAGAAGGAAATAAAGGGCATCCAGATTGGAAAAGATGAAGTCAAACCATCCCTGTTTGCAGATGACATGATCCTATATATCAAACAGCCTAAAACTCTTGGAGTTTATAAATGATTTCAGCAAAGTAGAAGAATACAAAATCAACACACAAAAATCAGTAGCATTTCTATTCTTCAATAGTGAACATGCAGAAAGAGAAATCAAGAAAGCCTGCCCATTTACAATAGCCACCAAAAAAATAAAATACTTAGGAATTGAGTTAACC
Source organism: Galeopterus variegatus (assembly GCF_000696425.1). Lineage (NCBI taxonomy): Eukaryota > Metazoa > Chordata > Mammalia > Dermoptera > Cynocephalidae > Galeopterus > Galeopterus variegatus. The sequence goes on along the minus strand of NW_007729642.1, from coordinate 217,095 downwards.
AAGGATGTGAAAAATCTCTATAATGAGAAGTACATACTACTGCTGAGAGAAATTAGAAAGGATACAAGAAGATGGAAACATGACGCATAGCCAAAGCAATGCTGATCAAAAAAATAAATAAATAAAGCTGGAGGCATAACACTACCTGACTTTAAACTATACTAGAAAGCTATAATAACCAAAACAGTATGGTACTGGCATGAAAACAGACACACTGATCAGTGGAATAAAATAGAGAATCCAGAAATCAACCCACACACCTACAGCCATCTGATCGTTGACAAAGGCACCAAGCCTATACACTGGGAAAGAGATTGCCTCTTCAGCAAATGGTGCTGGGAGAACTGGATATTAATATGAAGGAGAATGAAAATAGACCCATACCTTTCACCATACACTAAAGTCAACTCTGCTGCTGATTCCCTAATCTATCTTTCACCCAAAATGGATTAAAGAATTAAATATATACCCTGAAACAATAAAACTTCATAAATAAAACATAGGAGAAACACTTCAAAAAGTAGGACTGGACACAGACTTCATGAATATGACTCCAAAACCACGGGCAACCAAAGGAAAATTAAACAAATGGGATTATATCAAACTAAAAAGCTTCTGCACAGCAAAGGGACAATTAACAGAGTCAAAAGACAACCAACAGAGTGGGAGAAAATATTCGCAAAATATACATCTGACAAAGGATTAATATCCAGAATATACAAGGAACTCAAACAACTTTACAAGAAAAAAACAAGCAACCCAATTAAAAAATGGGCAAAAGAGCTAAATAGGCATTTGTCTAAGGAAGATATATGAATGGCCAACAGATATATGAAAAAATGCTCAACATCACTCAGCACTCGGGAAATACAAATCAAAATCACACTGAGATACCATCTCACCCCAGTTAGGACAGCAAAAATCCAAAAGACTCTGAACGATAAATGCTGGCGAGGTTGCGGAGGAAAAGGAACTCTCATACATTGCTGGTTGGACTACAAAATGGTGCAGTGTCTATGGAAAATGGTATGGAGGTTCCTCAAACAATTGCAGATAGATCTACCATATGACCCAGCTATCCCACTGCTGGGAATATACCCAGAGGAATGGAAATCATCAAGTCGAAGGTATACCTGTTCCCCAATGTTCATCACAGCACTCTTTACAATAGCCAAGAGTTGGAACCAGCCCAAATGTCCATCATCAGATATTGAAAATGTGGTATATCTACACAATGGAATACTACTCAGCTATAAAAAAGAATGAAATACTGCCATTTGCAATGACATGGATGGACCTAGAGAGAATTATATTAAGTGAAACAAGGAAGGCACAGAAAGAGAAATATCGCATGTTCTCACTTATTTGTGGGAGCTAAAAATAAATAAATTAGTTAACACACACACACACACACAAAACGGGGGGGGGAAGAAGACATAACAATTACAATTCCTTGAAATTGATACGACAAGCGTACAGAAAGGACATTGTTGGGAGGGAGGGGGAAGAGGGAGGAGGGAGGGAGGTTTTGGTAATTGGCCACAATAATCAACCACATTGTATATCGACAAAATAAAATAAAATAAAACATTAAAAAAATAAATAAATAAATTCAGAAAAGAAATTACAGTACAACAATAAAAATAATACAAGTAAAAATCCAATACAGTATAACAACTATTTGTATAGCATTTATATTGTATTAAGTATTATAAATAATCTAGAGATGATTTAAAGTATAGGGGCGGATGTGCCTGGGTTAAATGCAAATACTATGCCATTTTATATCAGGGACTTGAGCATCCTGGAATTTTGGTATCTTCAGTAGGTCCTGGATACACAAGACTGAGGGACAACTGTACCTATTTCTAGAAATTAAATAATTTTTAAAGTGTAAATGATTTCTGCTTCCCAACACCCTACACTTACCTGGCCTCCCTACCCACCCTCTGCTTGGGCCCATCATTTCTACTTTCCATGTTTTCCAGTATTGCTTCTTATTAATTGTAGTATCCCCTTCTTTTCTATTACCTCAGTCCCCTCATTTGTCTCAAACTTGCTATATTCATTCATGTTGTCACTACCTCCTTTCTGCTGCTGATTACCTAATCCACCTTTCACCCAAATGCCAGCACCACATCCTCAAAGTTTCAAATCTAGATGTCCCATCCACTCATCATCATTCAGCATGGGGAAATGAGCATGTCATCTCCTTCTCATCTCTACCTCCCTATTTTTATCCCTCAAGCTAAAAACCTGCTTAACTTTGACTCTTCCCTCTACTTCATCCCCTATCTCCACCAAATTCATCAATTTACCCTTTCACGTATTTCTTTCTCATTATTAGCGATTGCAGATATTTTGATCTAGAACAGCTCTTCTTAAACGTTAATGTGCATAATGTGCATATGTATCACCTGGAGAGCTTGTGAAAATACAGATTCTGGATCATTAGATGTGATAGCCAGCCTACAAGATAGCCTCCAATTGCCCATCTCCTGGTATTCTCTTTCTTTGAAGTCTCTCACATTGCATCAGGGTTGTTGTGTATGATAAGAAAATCAGGATGGAAATGATGGTACATCATTTCTGAGATTAGATTATAGAACACAATGTGGCTTTTGTCTTGATTGCTCTCTCTCTCTCTCTCTCTCTCTCTCTCTCTCTCTCTCTCTCTCTCTCTCTCTCATTACTCACTATGAGGGAAACCAGCTACTATTTGGGAAGTCACTCAGGCAGCCTATGGAGAGGCCAACATAGTGACAAATTGAGGCCTCCACCCAACAGCTTGTGAAAACTGAAGCCTCCTGCCAACAGCCACATGAGTTATCTTGGAATCAGGTCCTTCAGCCCCAGTCAAGTCTTCAGGTGACTACAGCTCTGGCCAAAATCTTTACAGCCTCATGAGAGAGTGACCTCTGTATCAGAACCACCCTGCTAAGCCATTCCTGGATTCCTGACCACAAAAACTATGAGATAATAAATATCTGCTGATTAAAATTATGAAGTTTTGAGGTAGTTTGTTATGCAGCCAAAGAAAATAGAGTGGGTCTGTGATGGGGCCTGAAAAGTTCTTCATTTCTAAGTTCCCAAGGGATACTGATGTTAATGTTACTGGGCCTTACTTGAACAATAGGCCCTATATGATGGCGATAGCCTCCCACCCAAACCTACCTCAGTTATCTCTCTGCTGCAATCCCATTACATCCCTGTTTCTCACTATGCAATGATTCCCTATTACCTATTGTGTGAAGTAAAGTTCTCAGCCTGTTTTTCAAGAGCCTTTGGAAGCTGGCCATATATATGCTTTTGAGTCATATTTCCCATGCTCTCCACTAGGCACTTTCTGGTCCTGTCATCCTGATGTCCTTACTGTCTTTTGTGTACACCACATTTATTCCTGCTCCTGGGCTTTCTATTAGCTATATGTCCCCTTATTCTCTCCCAACACCAATGTATATATAACTAGAATGTCTCTCACCCTCCTCTGCTATTCAAACTCAACCTTCATGGCCGAGCTCAGGTCCCATCCCACCCCCCTGAAACTTTCTCACTTCATTTTATCTAATAGATTATGAGTCACAACCTCAAGTTCCAAGCTCAATTTGAAGCAACTTGAGGTCAGGAATAGTATCTCATAAGTCTTAGTAGCTCCAGAACACTTGGCACAGGGCTGAACACATAAAAAGTAAGTAGGTACCAATTGACTTAATCTGCCTATCACAATCAATGTGGCTGTGTGCCTACCAGCACTGCCAAAATTTACTCCCACGTTTTACAGCAGCAAAGACAATCCTCGCAAAATCCAACCCCCACCCCCACTTTCCTGCCTCCTTCCTTTATAGCAAGTTACTGTCTCATTTATTCTTCCACATCACTGACAGGTAAGAAGGTAACATTGAGAAGACAGGTTTTATTATGGGCAGCAGTGGAAGGGGAAATAATGTCACAGTTAATCCGAAAGCCATTTTGTTTTGGACTTGAAATCCCTTCTTTGATCAGGAAGGCAGATGTGCTGTGAACTCATTAGGGTTTCCCTGAGCAGTGTGAATCATCCACAAGAACACATTGAGAAGGGAGCCAAGGGAGATAGATCTGAGAATACAGTGGCTGATGAAGGAAGACTGTCTGAGGAAGATAAATACCCCATAGATAACCCATATCTAAGGCAATGAAAAAAACGAGTAACACAGAGAGGGAGACAGAGAAAAAGAGACATGGCCCCGAGAGCTTGCATATTCCATACATAAGACCATAAAGACCATTTTATAAAAGAATAGCATCCACTATATTTTAAGTGTTTACTATCTGCCAGACATTGTGCTAATCACTTTACACAAATTACATAATGTTAATCCATTCAGCAACCCTGTGAGATAGATGTTATAGGAGTCATATTTCCCAGATGAGGAAGCTGAGGCTCCAAAAGGTTAAGTGACTTCTCCAAGATCACACAGCTAGGAGTTGGTTGAGCTGGGACTTGAACCCAGTACTGTCTAAAGCCAAGGCCCGTCTTCATAATCTCTAAACTCTAGGTCTAGCCCTCATTCTCATTTTGATTGACCATGCTTGGAAAGATTTATGGTGAGTTCATGGAAATCAGGAAAGCCAGACAAAGTTACTATTCATTTTCCATCCATACCCAGCTACCTCCCAACCTCTGGCCCCATGACTGCCGTATGTCTACTCAAGGCACCTCATTAGGCAAGGCAGAAATCCCAGCCCTATTCTTCCAACAAAATATACTCATTCCATATTTCAGGCTCCTAATACCACAGCCTGCAGTGTGGCAATGAATAGAATAAAATAATCAAATCTTGTTACCAGGTAACTAATGGGTTACTCCTCCCAGGTAATACAAAGCATTAGCTCTATTAAAACAGAAAACCCCTAAAGAGGAAATATAATGAAAGGAATCTGGACACCATAGCAAGCCTGAGGAGAAGCAGGTTTAAAGCCAAAAGACCTATTCATGGGCCGACCCCCTGGCTCACTCGGGAGAGTGTGGTGCTGGGAGCAAACAGAAAACCCCTAAAGAGGAAATATAATGAAAGGAATCTGGACACCATAGCAAGCCTGAGGAGAAGCAGGTTTAAAGCCAAAAGACCTATTCATGGGCCGACCCCCTGGCTCACTCGGGAGAGTGTGGTGCTGGGAGCACAGCAGAGCTCCCGCCGTGGGTTCGGATCCTATATAGGGATGGCCGGTGCGCTCACTGGCTGAGCGCGGTGCATGCAACACCAAGCCAAGGGTTGCGATCCCCTTACCGGTCACAAAAAAAAAAAAGACCTATTCATGCCCCTCCCATCATGCCTATTCTTCCTTCTGGGTTTGATGTGTGCCTTAAACACATCACTGCTTACATTTATTTAATAACCAGCAGTAGAACAGAATGTGGTTTCTTTTAAAAAAAAATTCTAATAAAGTTTCCAATTCCCAATTAAAAGAAACATCTCTCCATCCATCTATTTACCCCTGCCAAGCATTTTGAAGCTGGAAGTTTCATTATCTGAAATTTGAAGGCAATTACTAGGTCTAATAACTCCCAAGATGTGAGCATTTTTTTCCAACAGTCTAAAGTGAAAAGTGGTTTTGAGTAAGAGTTGTGTGCGTGTGTGTGCGTGTGTTAGGAAGAGAGTCCACTTAGAAAAGAAAGGCGTGAGGAATGCAGGCAGGAGAAGGTGCAGTGGGAACCATATCTGGCCATATATTTGTCTTATTTGACATTGCGAGTGCCAGAAGTATTAAGCAGCCCTCCAAGTCCCAGTAGGAAGCTTTTGAATTTACAAGCTTTAAACAACCTCTCATCCTCATTTTGGCACAAAGTCAAACCAAAATTTGTCATAGTTTATAATGCTTGTTAACGAAGAACATCAAAAATTAATGCTCATTAGGGTGCTCATTAATATGCACGGTGTTCACCAGTTTGACTTAATTAAGTGAAGCACCACTTCATGCTAGTATTGTGGCCCAGCAGCGAGAGGAGACTTTTCAGGACTGAAGGGCGTTCCCTCGGGACAGCATTAGCAGCATCCCAGGGCGGGGCACCTGTCAGCCTCTTCCTGAAGCTTCCAGGCAGGTTAGAAAACAGGAAGCTCTTAGAGAGGAAGTGGCTATGGCCCCTGCCGGGCTGTCTGGTTCCACACTCCAGTTTTCCTGTTCTGCAATGTTATTTGGAGAAATGAATTGAGCTGAATTGGGGTTGGTGGTACAGACAGATTTTGGCCGAGAAAGAGACCACTAAAGAAAGAAGGAAGATCAAAAGCTTAAGCTCAAAAGAAATAGACCAGATGGAAGGGGGTTAGGAAGAAAAGATGAGAAAAAAAAAGAGAGACAACAAATTTTTTTTAAAAAAAAGTTAGGGAGCAAGGGAGATACAAGAGTGAGACAGGTATTCAGATAACTGTCATATTTCAAAGCAGAGGACACAACTGGGACATTACTATTCATGTGAGGATTTACTATTTTTTTTTTTTTTTTTTTGTCAATTTGAGGTTTTTGAAACTGTTCTTAAAATGTTCAAGGATATTCCAAAATCATTTATTTCCATGGGTCACTGTAGATAAAAACTTGTACTTGAGCTTTGGAACTTGTGGCCAGTGCTTTTTAGAGAACCTTGAACTTGACACAAAGGTACAAGGAGAAAATGAGATTGAGAAGGGGAATATGAATGCCAGATCTACTAGTGAGTGTAGAGATGAATGACTTTGGGGAAGACATGTAATATTGCTAAGCCTCAGTTTTCTCATCTGTAAACTATTAGGGTGAGCTTCATGAAGCTGCCGTTTCATTTTTGTATGTCAAAATGCTCAAATATTGGCAATTTCATATGGTTTAAACTAATAAAAGGATTAAACAGGATAATATATTTGAAAACAATATTTAAACTGTAAAATGCCAAAAATCAATTATGAGCAGCCATAACCATTGCTACTTCAAAAAAAAAAAAACTATATGCATATGTACTATATTATGTTTAACTAATAGGAGCATCTAAATCAGATCAAACCTCTCTCTCAAACATTGTCAAATGCCTTCCTAACTCAGGATTCAGGATTCAGATAGCGGTAGACCCAGTCTACCACTGTCAATCAGCATTGTGGACACTGTTTGAGATTATTTTAACATGTTCTGCCTTGCTGCAATAGATTTTGCACAGAAAATATTCAAAATAATTTCCAAGTGGTCACAACACACACACACACGGACACCCCTCAGCCATCCTCCTCTCTCTCCCCAAATCTACCCAAACCCTTACTGGAAAGCAATGGTACAGAGTTGTACAAGGAAATGTATCCCTAATGGCACCACTCCAAAGTGTCAATTATAGCAAGTCAAAGTACTACCTTGGAGGAAAGGCAGGCCAAAGAAGTAAATTAGGTAGAGATTATGAAGGTTCTAGAAATCAGAGCAGGTACTGGATGCAGGCTAGTAGGCAAGCTCAAGTCAGAGCAATGGAGAGCAGGACAAGTGAGGGCAAGAAGCCACGAATGCTTGAAGACAGAAAAAGGCAGAATTTGGGAGCTCTGTAAAGAGTAGAAATGCAATGCAGAGGAAGGTAAGTGACCAAATTTCCAGAAATTAAGAGATATAATACGACAGAGTAAAATTCAGACAAAATGGAAATACCAAGACTGGGGTTAACAATGAGAAATACTCGGAATACATGGCTGGAGTGAAGAAAGAGAGGGTTAAGCAAAAGGCCATTTCTGATGTAGGGGGACAGAGTATTGGTGGGAAACAGAGCTTTGTATGTAGTGAAAGGAAAGCAACTAGCATTAGAGAAAGTACAGAAAGCCTGCGCATACACATACTCCTCTGCTAATCAGGCTGTGAAGACTTAAAATCTCTCTAAGGAGCAGAATATGATATTGTATTAGAATAAGTCACTCTACCGTTCAACCCAGATAAGAGAAGAATGGCATATTGTACTGGGCACACATCTCTAATGTAGAGATAATGCCGCCTCCTTTGATAGGTGCATTGTATTGTATCTGTCCAGCAGGCAATCTAGGTTTTTTTTTTTTTTTTTTTTTTTTGCCTCCTAAGTCTGAGCTTCATTCTCAAACAAACTGATGGTAGGGAATTTCAGTAATGGCTTGCTGCCCTGTGTTGGCCCTTTCCTGCTCTGGAAATATTCCCTCTTTGGGCTCTTTGTTCAGAGATGTATTAGTCTGAATTTACATTTGCTGGATTGCATTGTTTCTTCACTCATTGTTGCACTTCAAAATGCACCATTCTCCAAACTTGGGATTTTGCTCACTGCATCGTCTTCCAGCTCATTAATGTAAATAATAAAGAGCCTGGTTTCCGATGCCGTTCCCTTTCAGAGCTATATTAATAATTCATTTCCAGCTTGACAAAGTCCTTTCTGCAGCTGCTTTGTTCGAGGCTTTGCTCCTCACGGTGGCGATAGGTCAATTGTCTTATGGTGAAATTGAACCAGAGTGCCTGAGAAGAGCATTTGTATTCCCTGCATGTGACCATGGGGGCTTAATGGTGTGGGGGGGAAAGCACCGAGTCCACTTCTAAGACTCCCTCTGGAGACTTAGCCTCTTGTTCCCGTGTTGCCGTGTTCTTTCCAAATCTGCTCTTCTTAGCATTAATTATGAGGACAACGAGCTCAGTGCCAAAGTGTGAGAGCTGAATCCCCAGTTTTGCACAAGGAATGAAAAGTCTGTTTGTCAGTCAAGATACCTTTTCTTTCTTTAGGGGAGGATGTAATGGCCTAGTGAGTTCAGCTCAGATTGCCTGGGGCATGCAGTGGTTTATCTAGCATCCTGTGAATAGTAGGTGCTTGGATTTCTACTGACTGACTGACTGAGTTATAATATCTGGCTAGGAAAATTGTTCCAGGAACAAGGACTGGTGGGATAATTACCCCAGAATCACCTCCCTCCCGTTTTCCATCACATATTCTTCTAGAACATTTAAGGAGACATGTAAGTCTAACACAAGAATTGAAGATTTGAAGAGCCACAGCTAGATGTATATAAAGAGCCAACTGTAGACTGAAAGCCATGAGCTATGTGACACCAGGTGAAAACATTCTGGAGAGATAGCAGTGGCCCTTTGCTGATGGAGGAGGCACCTATAGAGGACAGTGTGAGGAAGAAACAGGATAGAGAAAAGCTAACAGGAGCTTTGGGTGATCAGAGAGCAGTGTCTGGGTCCAAATTATCCTTGGGGAAGTCAGGCAAGAAGTGATCCTGTCAGAGCAGCCTCCACAGAGATGTCCTGGGACAGCAAGGTGTACTGACTCAGAGTACAGAACCAGAAAATGGTCTAAAGATGGTTGCTCATGGCTTCCCAGTCAGCCCAAACCATTCTTTGTTCCCTGAGTGAATGGGAGTCTACCCAGTTTTATGTTCAGCATATACCACCTCTGAGTATACCTAATACATTTTTTTTTTTGACCAGTAGGGGGATCGCAACCCTCGGCAAGGTGTGATCTGCACCACACTCAGGCAGTGAGCACACCGGCCATCCCTATATAGGATCCAAACCCATGGCCTCAGCGCTACCAGTGCCACACTCTCCAGAGTGAGCCATGGGGCCGGCCCCTAAATACATTTTTTTTTAAAAGAAATGTGACTGAAAATGCTAATCACTGGAATCAAATTCATAGAAACTAGAAGAAAGTGGTGAAAGCACAGTTCCTTGAATGGTGCATGTTTAGGGAGAATAGGTGCTGGGGAGACTTAACCCTTAAACAATACCCTCATCCTTGACACCCTTATTCCCCTTATGCCCCTTCCCTGCAAAACTCAGAATCCTGCTGTTCTCTACCAGGTGGAAGAGATGATAGTATGATTACGTAGAATGGGTTACACTTCCCCCAGATAAATGCAGCACACTGTGCTATGAAAGGCAACACAGTGTAATGGCTAACAGCACAGACTCTGGAGCCAGACTGCCTGGGTTTGTAATGCTGGCTGTGCCATTCACTAGCTGTCTGTTCTTGAGCCATTCTCCCTCTCCCTGTTTCCTCATCTGTAAAATAGGGATACTAAAAATAGTACCCATCTCACAGGGTTGTTACAAGGAATAAGCGTATTAATATCTTGGCCCTTACAACAGGGCCTAGTGTATAGTAAGTGCTACCTAATTGTAAACTTAGTTTATTAAAATTGCTCTAGAAAGTTCTTAAAGGGTGATCTTTAGTGATGGGTTTTCAGGCACTGCAAGAAAAGCACATCATATTACATAGTTAACTGTCTACACTAATGAGATCCTAAGACCCTCAGAAATCTATTCATCCAGAAAGGATTGACTGCCCGTGACTCTCCACCTTCAATGATTCTTTTGCTATCCAGTGAACATATCCAGGACACAAGGAAAATCTATGGTTTCTGTGCCTCTGCATCTCCAGAACTTCGCCTCCTGTCTACCTTTACAAAGTGCTTGCAGGCTAAACACAGATCAGGTTCAGCCCCATTAATAGCTCCACAAACACCTGAGGCTCATTGCTTGACAGCCTCTACCCTCTCATTCACCTGCCTGTTCCCTACTGAATAACTCATGCTCCAGCACAGCTGGCTAAGGATGTGTAAGTTGGTCACCAGCATAGGTCGATCTCTCACAGTCTGTAGAGCTGTGGGGGAAGGGAGGATGCAAACGAACTAGAAGTCAATCTTTGTTTGTGTAAAGTAACCTGCCCAACAGGAAAGAGAACCCATTCCTATATGAGAAAATTTTTGCCTCAGACATAATAAGGCTCCCAGTGGGCAGCCTCATACCAAATGGACAGCTGTAAGAGAAGTATCATTTCACAGTGACCTGAGCCAAGACCAAGGAATAATGAAATTAATAGGCTTTTCTGGTTTGGTAATAAGTTGAAAAATCTTTTAAGAAGCAGAGACCTGGTGGAGCATACTGAGAATATGTACTTTGAGAGTATTTTGCTCCCTCTCCTTTACAAAGATGGATAACTGGCAGACATAAACACAAAACTGAATTATTCACGTTTTGATGACCCTCACTTGGCAAGCATTTTGGGTATAGAACTAGGGTTAGCCTGAAACAAAATCGAGATGTGCTTTTCATCTTTACTTTGTTTCTGTCCCTTTGTTTCTCCTAATCCCAGTACCCTCATATCAACCCCCTACTTTCTAAGAGTCCTTTCCCCCCAAATTTTCACCTCAAAGAAACCTGACCTTTCTCATCAATGACCCATATGTTGGCAATGTTTTCCCCTACCTCCTCTATTTCTCTCCCCTGACCTAGCCCATATCCTATTATTTTGTAATCTGCTTTCCAAGGTATGAGCAATTTAACCAACAAAACTGTTTTAAGGTATCAAAGGCTGAAAACAAATTAGGGTGTTATCCTTATTTGATGTGGCAGAGACTGTTAGCTGTCCTCTAAAATCTATTCTCCCATTTTTTCCTGGTAAAATAACTACATTCCCCAGCCTCCCTGTGATTAGATGTGACCATGTGATCGAATTCCAATCTATACATGTGAGAATAAGTGTGAGGTACCACCTACAAAGTGAAGCTTTTAAGAAAGGGGTCTGACTCTCCAGTCTTGCTTTTCTCTTCAACCACCTGAGTATAGGTGCCAATTATGCCCTAGGGAATTGAGGGGCCATAAGGTGGGAAAAGTCTGAATCTCTAAATGACTGTGGGGAGAAGAACCATGTTAGTATCCTGAAAAACCACACAGTATTGCTATGTGAGCAAGAAATAAACTACTGTGCTGAGGTATTACATATTTTGGCTTACTCGTTACCACAGCTTAGCCTAGAATACCTCAACTGAGATACCTGGAATATATGCATTTTTACAGAAGTCACCTATAGACACAATTCCCTGTCTCAAAGAGCTGAATATCCAACAGCAAGAAACTTCAGGTATCATTGATGGAGATTTTGGAGACACAGCTTTTTGCAGTATTCCTCACAATAAAGGCAAGCCACAGATGGATTCAGCCACAGTCTATGAAGGGAGAGGAAGCTGCACCAAGCAAAGACCCATTAACTAAGATAGTCCCTAAGGGAACCTGACCAGAAAGCAGAGGCAGCAACTCAGCCAGGACAGTTGAGATATCCAGAGCAGTGTCCATAGCCTCGAACAGTAGTCAGAGGGAGAAGTTCCCACTCAACAACAAAAAATTCTAGAAAGGTTCCAACCCAGAAGTCAAGGATAGTGTCCATCATCATCATGATGTGTCCATATCTCAATAGATGATAGGGTATCAAGGATTGGCTGGGGCAGACTGTAGGGAGAGAAGACTGGCAGGAGGTAGGCAAGGTTGCAGATGGGAATCAGCCCTAGAAGAAGACAAGACCAAATTATTGGGCAAACTGTAAAGTAGGAAATCAAAGCAAAACTCAACTGGAAAGAGGGGTGGGGAGTGTTGCAATTCAGGGGTGAAATGTACACATAAAGTTCACTCATGATTCAGTTTTTCAAGCCCCATTAAAGAGGTCTGAAGTTGCTGATATGTTTTCTGCCATTTTAAACTCTGATTTAGGAATGGGGTAGGGGGTAAACTAGGCCTGCCAGTGGGGCCCATCAACAGAGTTGCAAGGCAGTAGGGAAAGCAAAGGCAAGGGAAATGTGGGAGGAACTGGCAATTTAAAGATGCAGTTTCAGCTAATGTCAGTGCTGGTCAACAAATCTTTATATCAGTCAGAAAGGCATGGCTAATGTCAAATCATAGGTGAGCAATTAAAAATGCATATCATTTTCATTAAATCGGTATCATTAAAGACCAGAACTATTAGCACATTTAAGCATGCATGACCAGTATTTTTCTTACCAGTTAGTGAACAAATCCTCTTTGTCCTTGCAAGATTCCACATTAGCCAGATTCAAAGAATAATCCTGCTAATATTGGCCATGGCCAGAGTGGGGACTTCTTGTGTACAAATTGCTAAAAAATAGGCTTTCAGTCTCATTTTGCAATAGTGATCATTTCTGACATTGGATTGTTTGTTGTACATTTATTATCTGTCTCCCTCTGAGCCCTTTCACAGCAGCTAAAGTACTCCCTCTGATGGTCTCTAGGTTTCACTCACAACTAACAGCAGGGCATTGTTCTGTTGGATTTTTCCTCACAATGCTTCTAACCACCCCCAAATCCAGAACCCTGACAGCTCTTAGTTTAAGCTTTGATTTAGCTCTTTTGGTCTTTTTTTTTTTTAGCAAAGGAAAAAAAAAATAAAAGAAATTGGTTTTATCTGTATTTGAAGTTTGAATACACATACACACATAAATATACTATGTACATAAAACATGCATTATTTAGTAACTTTGCTCTACCTGATTCTAGAAGACTTTGCTTACAGAACACTTTACAAAATTCAAATCAATAAAAAATAATGCTGTCTTGCCAACCTGGAATGGGGTAATATCTGTGGTGCCACAGTTATTGCAGTATCCAATCATTGCAACAAGGAAGGTGGTTGCACAGTGTGACGTGGACAGCAAAAGGCCAGCCCCACTATACAAAGCCCTACAATTCTAACCATTCATGTCAAACAGGTTGTGAGAACCAGAGAAAGAACCTACAGGCATTTCCCCTATGAAGCCCCTGTGACTCTCTCCACCACCCTTCCCTGTTACCTTCCCCAATTGATCTGGCCTTACTTGTCTTTCCTGTATTTCCAGCATTCTTTCTGCTTTACACCAGAGCGTGCTTTACTGTCTGATCCCTAAGGTGAGCGTCATAGCCTCATCCTGCTTTGTTCCATAACTATACTTTACCCCCCCAAGAGAAAATCAGTAACAAGAACTGTCACTCTCCCTGTTGAACATCACAGCAATGCTATCAGTTTACAATAAGTTTTTAAACAGCAGTTTACAAAATTGTGCTGTGCTGTATGAAGTTTTTGTTGTTGTTTTTGCTTTTTTATAAAATTAGAAAAATAAGATCAGTCTAATGAGAGTTTTTCATAAAACTAAATGTGTTCAATTAAAAGGATTGTCCTTTATTCTGAGATTATGTCCTTCCTGCTTTTATCTGTGGGGAGGGACAGGCATTAAAGTGCTCTTCCTTTTATGAAACTATGGTTATACTAGATGGTGGTTGAGCTTTTTTTTTTTTTTTTATTTGCAAAAGTAAAAATAAACTACTTAGGGGAGGTAAGTAATAAAGACATTAACTAGTTTATCAAATTTGCTCTTTTAAACATATCAGGGAATGAGATTAGAAGGGGTGGAAAGTAGGATGGATCTGTTTCAGTGTGAGGAGGAAACTGAGAGAGGACCAAGAAGGTCAGACTAGGCTTAAACACCACACTGAGGTGAGGAGAAAGATGGTAGTAGCAGAAAAGGATTTGGGGTATGCTAAAGACAAACTTTTTTGATTTTTTACAGAAGCCCAGCTCCAACTACAGCCCTCTCATTTGCCTAATTACAGTGACTCTCAAAAATGCACATTGGGATACACTGTACTGACATCATTTGGAAATAAGACTCAAATTTTATTCTGATAGCAATTAAATTCCCAATTACCTGGAAGGCAAACACAGTTATGCAAATTATAGATGCCTGCTGACTAATATTAGAACTCACTTTAGAACTGGGCATTTTGCATCTCCTTTCTGTTTTTAAAGGCTGCAGTGAAATTTAGTTTAACTGGACTTTGTGAGCTACGGGATTAAACTCCATTAATTTTCTGAATATAAAATGTTATTTCAGCTTATCTGAAAATTGATCTTCTCCCAAGACCATCCCTCTTAATCTTTTTCTCTCTCTATTTCTTCATAAATATATTATCTAATTCAGTCACTATATTATTTATCATCTATTATTATTTATTAATTCACTAACACTATCATATAATTCAGCAATGGAATTTTTGCCATAATGCTTTTCAATACATTTGCATACTGAATAAAACCATATTGATTTTTAAGGATTTTTATGCTCTAGAAATGCTTGCTGCAGACAAATTTGCAAACAAATTTTTATTTGGTTTCCGAAGACATTATTTTGACATGATTTCTACTGACGCCAACAAATCAAACCAAGTTCTGCAGCAAATGCTTTCTTAATGGGTTTTGCGCTATTTGTTTTAGTTGACATCATTTATTATAATTTAACAGTGTTTCCTTCCTAGGAAAGTCCAAAATCAATTAAAAAAATAGTGACATATGTTTGAATTTATTTGAAAATACAAATGCAACCAAAGGGCTCTGTCCGGGTACGATTAATAGAGTACAAGATGTGGTTTGGGGGCGTCTGATTGTCTGTCTTATAATATGAATTTTGAAATAGCTTGGGATTCCTGCTCCTTAACTTTCAGGTTAGAATAGAATTTCACATTAACAATAAATCACCCTGGATATGTGGTTTTCTATTTCAATTTGCTGCAGTGTAGCTTCATCAGTTCGCAAGGGGGAAAGTGGGACCACACATGGGATGAGGAGAACTACAAGCTGGTAATAAAATACTAAGACAAAGAAATGAACACATTCGAAATGTTATTATTGAGAGAGATGCCAAAACTGACATTTCTGTCTTTTATTCCAACTATCTCGGTGCACAGGCTGGCAATGGAAATTCCAAAGTCCAGGGTTAGGCACAGAGGTTCAACATCAGATTCTCCTCACAACAACCCTCTGGCCTTTTTAGGTACATTTTTCTCCATATTGACAGTTGGGAAATATGACTAAAAATTCCAAGGAGAAAAAATTCTCTGCTCTGGACCTGACTGCCAACCTTTTATAAACACATTTTCAGGATTTGCCTGTCCCTTGACCCAGGTTCAGTCCCTTGGTTCTCTTCTGCAGACCAGGTACAAATGAAATTCTATCATAGAATTATTACATCTCATGGTTAGAAGGATCTTAAAAGTCATCTAGTTCAGTGGCTCCCAAAAGCTAGTTCCAGGGACTAGTGTCAAATCCTAATGAAAAATTGCAGGTGTGTGAAAAATAAGGGCAATGTGGTAGAAAGCTAAATTTATTAAAGGACTTTACTTCATTCTGAGATTATGTCCTTTCTACTTTGGGGGTATGAAATGATAATGTTTGAAATGGTAGTTTGGTTTTTGTCCTTTCTTTAATGTCCTCATTAGAGAGTGTACCTTCATTTCTTGTCCCATATCTCCATGGAGGGAGAGTTCGACTAGAATAGTACTCTTGCCTCTCCCCTGCCTCATTTAGTCCTCATCATGGGAGGAGGAATAAATTATTTTATTTAGCAAGTTTTAAAGAAAGAAGTTAACATCTTCGATTTGGTGCCTTCTGAGTTTCTCACTTTCTGGAGCCATCTTATCCACAGGATGTTCACATTCTATGCCAAACAGGGAAGGGACCAGCTCCTACGCAGAAGACCTATAGTTGTCCAGCTGGGCGGGCAACTGATGTGTAAGTTGATCGGGGTGAAGTATTAGCACACCCACTTGGCTGCAGATCTAAATCCACAATCTCTATTTCAGCTCTATTAGTGCTAATGGTGATTATTTTCTCTTCCAGCTGACTCTTGTACTTATATCTCAACTAAGAGCTAATAGCTAACACTTATAGAACATGTATTATGAACACAGTACTGTTCACATGCTTTACACTTGACGCAGGTATTGAGAAACTGAGGCACAGAGCGGTAAAGGAATTTTCCTGAGGTCACTCAGCTAGTAATTGGCAGAATTTTTATTTGGACCCAGACATCCTGGCTCCAAAATCCAATGGGTTTCAGGATCATAAACAGAATAAAAGTGTTATCCATTGCCTTCCTAAAACCTTATCCAGCCTCACTTGGTTAAAAAAATTGAAAGCTGGAAACCTGTGTCAGTACAGATGATTCCCAACTCATAATGGTTCCACTTAAGATTTTTCTACTTTACAGTGGTGTGAAAGTGATACACAGTACACTACTTGACTTATGATGGGGTTATTATGTATGGATAAATCCACTGTAAATTGAAAATATATTAAGTTAAAAACTCACTTTCAACTTAACCAGATTTTCAACTTACAACGCGTTTACTGGGCTGTAACCCCATCATAAGTCAAAGAATATCTGTATAGTACTTTTGATTTTTTTTTTTAATCTTCACTATTTATACAGATTCAGTACCCTACCAATGACTGACTTGGTTCAAGCATTCATACACTTCATGACTCCCTTCTATGCTCTTCCTGCACATTGTTTACTCTACATCTATGTACCCAGAGACCCATAATAAGAGGAAACAAATCAAGGCTGCCCATTCTTGTTAGGACTGCTCCAATTGATATGAAATTCTTCCTTCTATCAAACTGAAATCTGCTCCTAGATTTGTCATAAGTAGCCACAGTGCAGACTTAACCCCACTTTGATAAAACAGCCCTTCCTAAATACTTTTTTAACTCCTAATTAAACATCCTGTGTTTTTATGTCATGGCTTGGAGTCCCTTCATGGTACCAGTAATCTTCTGAAAGGACTCTGTTAGGCAATTATGTTTTAGCCGATGTCTAAGACGGCAGTGGGCAGACGGGAGGAACACCCAGAATGGCTGCAGAGAGTTTCAGGTCCCTAGAACAGCACGTTTTCCGAGAATCACAAAAAATACCCTCCCCCTTATTCTTCACCACCACATCCCCTTCCCACGCATGTGCATTTCTCCACCTATAGAAAAATCCCAACTCAGCTTAAAACTCACTCGCTTCCCTCCCCTTCCTTCTTAGCCAATAGGAACAGTCCAGCTCAGCCTAACTGGATATAAAAGGCCCAGCCTGACTCCCCACTGCTGCTGCTCCCATTCTGGAGAGGGCAGCCCGCTTGTTCATTTTGCCTGCCTAATGCACTTTGGTTGAGCCCCTGTCTCCTGACGTGTTTCTTTTGCACTCCAGCCGGGGCTTTTCCTTTCATTGGTGTCATGACTCAGATGGGCTTCCCCGCCTCCAGCGGGACCCCATCCGCCTCTTTACCCATGACCCTGAGCCCCCACCAGTGACGACTCTCAACCCGGCCTTGCTTCCTGATCGCCACCAGCACATCCAACACCGATCTCCAACTTGGTGAGTTATCCTTTATTGGTGCCTTTCGTTGGTGCCAGCCTTTTATCTCTCAGGTAGAGACTCAGCCAGATTGTGCGGGAGTTCCCCCTTCTCCTCTACCGCCGTGGGGTTCCGGGAAACCAGGTTTCTCTCCTGCCCTTGTGGCACTTCAAAAGCCCTGGTGCCAGGCACCCCAAGGCTGTCGGACCCACTGGGTCCCCTCAATAATCGGAAACCAGCGACGACTGTTTTCGGTGATCCAAGGCTTCTCAGTTCCTCAGCCAAAGTGGGGACGCCCCTTCGGTTCTGGTAACTGTCCCTTAAAGGTGCTAGTTGCACCATCTACGTCCCTTATGGGGGATGCCCTCTCTCCCGGCCGACTCTTCCCTGAAGTGCATGTTATAACATCTACATACACTAGGCTTAACTCCAGATTTAAAACCCAAAAAGCTTATTCGACTTTCCACTCAGGAATGGCCAAATTATTGTTTAGATAACCAAAACAAGTGGCCCCCTTTCAGGTCTCTCAACCCTGACATCTTGTGGAATCTATATAATTTCTGAGAGTGATTGGGAAAATGGGCCAAAATTCCTTATATCCAAGCTTTTCTTACCAGCCACAGGCAACTATAACACCAGATGAACAAGCGTTAATCCCAATTTTACCTTTTCGTCTGCTTCTTTCCTTCCCTCCATTTTTACAGCCATTATTAGGCTCTTAACCCTTTTTATTTTTGTTTTGGAACCAGACTTCCTCACTGAAACCACACCAACTCCGTCTGCTCCCAAACCCCCGAATCCTTCCCCCCTTCTTCTCCATCCGAACCCCCTGGAACCCTGGCCATCCCGCTGGCTCGGGGGCCGGCAAGTCTTCCTCCCCCTCTCACCCCTTTTTCCTGTACCCTCTGTCTTCCGGGTTCTTAGCTCAGTGGTGGCTGCTCCACTCCTGGCCCCCGAGGTCCCTTTCCCCTTTTAGTCTTGCTTTTTGTCAATTGTAACTGCTTCATTCTTTTTTCCGGAGCCCCTGGAGCTCCCTTTACCCGTGATACATGTGCTCGCTGGTTTCTGCCCCGCTCTTGTCTTTTAAGTTCCCCTGCCTGGATCGGACCAAATTTTTTACTTTCTTTTTCCCTTTCTCTCTCTTCTGTGTCTTAGCCAGGATCCACGGTGACTTCCCTTGCCTTGACCTGTTTTGAGCCTTTTTTCTGGGGGCTGCCCGGCAGGAATTATGGGAACTGCCCACTCTCAATTCACTTTAAGCGTCCGGCCTCTCCTTGAACTCCTGCAGTTCCGCTCACATTTCCGAGCTCCCCGAGCTCAACCTTGACTGCTGGTCTGCTTCTCCTCCCTCCCACTTCTACAGCCATTGTTAAGCTCCTGACCCTTTTTTACTTCTGCTTTGGAACCAGACCAGGTTTCATTTTGAAATAACTGGCTTCTCCTTTCTGAATTCAATTTTAACTTCCTCCTCCTCCTTTGAGCTCCTGGAGCCCAACTTTGATTTCCCGTCTGTTTGACCTGTTCCTCCCAACCCTCTACCTGTTTCTCTGATTTCCCACTTGTTTCCGATACGGCTCCCATGGCAGCCTTGCCCCCAGTGTACTCACGTCCCTTCCCCTATTGGCCCCACCCATCTGCCCTGCCATTGCCAACTGTCCTACCCACCCATTTCAAAGTTCTCCTTACTCGGACACCCCCCTTCTTTTCACATCAGTTCCATCGGCCCTAAATTTCCGAACCCTATATCCTGGTGGAAGCTATTCTAGTCCCCCATTTTCTTTTTCAATCATTCCCACCCTCAAGCTCCCATTCCCAACCTGTTGAGAATGGCATTTAAAGTTTTTAATGCCCGGGAGGAAATGGCCGAACTTAAAAGACAAGCCCGGATCCGGCAGAAGGTCCAACTCCAAACCCCAGCCTTGGTAGCAGCCCTGCGGCCAGCTGGCTCTGGGAGCCAATGGAGAGGGGTAACCCAGCGCCCCCCCCCCCCCCCGGGGGGCCTGCTTCAAGTGTGGTGCTGATGGACGCTGGGCCCACCAATGTGCAAATCCAAAGGAACCAACATGCCCTTGTCCTCAATGCCAGAGGATGGGCCACTGGAGGTCTGACTGCCCCGGCATTGGAGGGTCCCCAGTGCCTCCACACAGAGGAAACTCCAAGCCAGTAAGTCCCACCTTCCAGCTCCTTGGCTTGGATGATGACTGATGGGGCTCAAACTCAGAAACCCATGCCGAGCCCAGGGTCATGCTCCAGGTGGCGGGTAAGTCCGTTTCCTTCCTGTTGGACATGGGGGCTACCTACTCTGTTCTGCCTTCCTACTTGGGCACCAGCTTCCCCTCCCCAGTGGTGGTCAAGGGAATTGACGGCACCTCTTCTAATCCATGGACCACCACGCCCCTGTCCTGTAGCCTGGGTGGATCTTCCTTCTCTCATTCTTTCCTAACAATTCCCTCCTGCCCCATCCTCCCTTCATCCAGACTCTTATTTCCTTTCTGCCTTCACTTGGGAGAACTCTGACACACATACTTTGCAACAATTTACCTGAACTGTTTTGCCACAAGGCGTTAGAGATAATCCCCATCTTTTTGGCTACGCCTTAGCCAAAAATTTTACTCTGTGCACTCTAAAGTACAGCACCCTCCTCCAATATGTGGATGAGCTCTTTCTTTGCAGCCCCTCATGATCCTCTTCCCAAGAGGATACTGCCACCTTTCTCAGTTTCCTTGGGTCTAGGGTTTATCGGGTCACTCCTTCCAAGGCTCAACTTTGCACCCCCACAGTTATTTACCTAGGCATATCCCTAACCCCCACTGCCAAGTCTCTTACAGGGGACCATATCCGCCTCCTCTGGGATCTCCAACCTCCCCAGAGTGCTGATGCATTCTTTCCTTTATGGGCCTTGTGGGTTTCTTCTGACAGTGGATCCCCAACTTCGCCCTCCTAGCGTGATCCTTATACAAGGCAGATAAGGACACCCCACAGGGACCATTAACTGACCCCACCACTGTTAAACACCTTTTCTCTAGGCTACGGGATTGTCTCACTGCAGGACCCACTCTGGCTCTCCTGGACCCTTCAAAGCCCTTTCATTTACTTACGGAAAAGTGTTCTGGCTTGGCTACTGGCCTCCTGGCCCAGCCTGCAGGACTGGCCTATTGGGCAGTGGCACACCTATAAAAACAGCTAGATGTCATGGTCCAGGGATGGCAGCCATGTCTCAGGGCATTAGCAGCTGCTGACTCCCTGACCAAGGAAGCTCTCAAGCTTACTTTGGGCCAACTCCTCACTGTCTTTTCCTCCCATCACTTGGGGGACCTGCTTAGCCTCAAATCCCTCGTCCATTTGACACCTTCCAGAATCCAACTGTACCACGTCCTCTTTGTAGAAAATCACCAGATTTCTTTATCCATCCCCCCCCCACTTAAACCCCATGACCCTTCTGCCTACTCCCTCCACTACTCCCGACCCTTTACATTCCTGTCCTCAACTTTCAGAGGACTTTATTCCTACATATCCAGGGCTCTCTGACTAGCCCCTATCTAATCCTGACCATGTGCTTTTCATAGATGGTAGCTCTTTCATTGCCCTGGACGGCCAAAGGCATGCAGCCTATGCTGTCATTACTCTAGACACCACCTTAGAGGCTATACCCCTTCCCCTCGAAATAACCTCTCAAAGGTGGAACTAATAGCCCTCACTTGGGCCCTCCACCTTGTCCAAGGGACAATGGGTAACTATATACACAGATTCCAGATATGCTTTTCTCATCACCCATTGGTGCGGTCCATGCCATGGTGGGGTCTTGAAAAGAATAGCTTGGGCTGCCCTTTCCGAGTTGGCAAGGCCCCGGAGAGAGAGCTGCTGGCAGGGCCACAGCTACCAGCGCTTGCTTTCACTGTAAAGATCTCTGCCTCAGTGTAGTGGTGTTGCTTTTGCTTTCTCTTTTGATGTTTTGGTCAGCGTGGCAGTTTCCTGAGTTTCCAAAAGATGCAAAAAATGACACACAACCAGTTGTTGTCATAAAATTAGATTATCCCACAAAAGATCCGGGAAGATTGAACAATTCCAAATTGTCCCTTTTGAGTCAATTTATTACACCAATGGATGTTTTAAAAACACCTTATGAATAGCCATGAGCAATTGTTTTTACTGAAGAAATTAATAAACAATAGAAATCCCCATCCTCTTCCCACCATCTGGGTAAATGGTTATATGGATTATAAAATGGGAAAAGGAAAAATTTGGTACCCTCCTAGGGGACGTCCTAAATATGACTTAAGTTGGCAAATGTCATTTACAGGGGATTATATTAATGGCAAGAGAATGGTTGGAATTAATGGAAAAAATACTATAAAAAGAATTAAGTTTATGAGAAAGAATGCGTAGAAACCCTGTTACTCATTGGTGTCCTAAGTTAAATAAAAACATCTTAGTAAGATATTGGGACAATAATATATGATGCACAACTTTCCCTCCAAAAAATAAAGATTATAGATGTAATTTAGAATGCACCTGGTTTTGTGAGGGACGGTGCTGTGCACTTTGACACTTTATATTGGGCCACACAGCCGCTTTATTAAGTACATGCATGATAAAGCTGTTCAAATATCTTTTATTCTTTTTCCAAATAAACAA
>NW_007729642.1:191892-194517 GCF_000696425.1 Galeopterus variegatus | reverse complement strand
TGAGAATGGCATTTAAAGTTTTTAATGCCCAGGAGGAAATGGCCGAACTTAAAAGACAAGCCTGGGTCCAGCAGAAGGTCCAACTCTAAACCCAAGACTTGGTAGCAGCCCTGCAGCCGGCTGGCTCTGGGGCATAACCCAGCGCCCCCCCCGGGGGGCCTGCTTCAAGTGTGGTGCTGATGGACGCTGGGCCCACCAATGTGCAAATCCAAAGGAACCAACATGCCCTTGTCCTCAATGCCAGAGGATGGGCCACTGGAGGTCTGACTGCCCCGGCATTGGAGGGTCCCCAGTGCCTCCACACAGAGGAAACTCCAAGCCAGTAAGTCCCACCTTCCAGCTCCTTGGCTTGGATGATGACTGATGGGGCTCAAACTCAGAAACCCATGCCGAGCCCAGGGTCATGCTCCAGGTGGCGGGTAAGTCCGTTTCCTTCCTGTTGGACATGGGGGCTACCTACTCTGTTCTGCCTTCCTACTTGGGCACCAGCTTCCCCTCCCCAGTGGTGGTCAAGGGAATTGACGGCACCTCTTCTAATCCATGGACCACCACGCCCCTGTCCTGTAGCCTGGGTGGATCTTCCTTCTCTCATTCTTTCCTAACAATTCCCTCCTGCCCCATCCTCCCTTCATCCAGACTCTTATTTCCTTTCTGCCTTCACTTGGGAGAACTCTGACACACATACTTTGCAACAATTTACCTGAACTGTTTTGCCACAAGGCGTTAGAGATAATCCCCATCTTTTTGGCTACGCCTTAGCCAAAAATTTTACTCTGTGCACTCTAAAGTACAGCACCCTCCTCCAATATGTGGATGAGCTCTTTCTTTGCAGCCCCTCATGATCCTCTTCCCAAGAGGATACTGCCACCTTTCTCAGTTTCCTTGGGTCTAGGGTTTATCGGGTCACTCCTTCCAAGGCTCAACTTTGCACCCCCACAGTTATTTACCTAGGCATATCCCTAACCCCCACTGCCAAGTCTCTTACAGGGGACCATATCCGCCTCCTCTGGGATCTCCAACCTCCCCAGAGTGCTGATGCATTCTTTCCTTTATGGGCCTTGTGGGTTTCTTCTGACAGTGGATCCCCAACTTCGCCCTCCTAGCGTGATCCTTATACAAGGCAGATAAGGACACCCCACAGGGACCATTAACTGACCCCACCACTGTTAAACACCTTTTCTCTAGGCTACGGGATTGTCTCACTGCAGGACCCACTCTGGCTCTCCTGGACCCTTCAAAGCCCTTTCATTTACTTACGGAAAAGTGTTCTGGCTTGGCTACTGGCCTCCTGGCCCAGCCTGCAGGACTGGCCTATTGGGCAGTGGCACACCTATAAAAACAGCTAGATGTCATGGTCCAGGGATGGCAGCCATGTCTCAGGGCATTAGCAGCTGCTGACTCCCTGACCAAGGAAGCTCTCAAGCTTACTTTGGGCCAACTCCTCACTGTCTTTTCCTCCCATCACTTGGGGGACCTGCTTAGCCTCAAATCCCTCGTCCATTTGACACCTTCCAGAATCCAACTGTACCACGTCCTCTTTGTAGAAAATCACCAGATTTCTTTATCCATCCCCCCCCCACTTAAACCCCATGACCCTTCTGCCTACTCCCTCCACTACTCCCGACCCTTTACATTCCTGTCCTCAACTTTCAGAGGACTTTATTCCTACATATCCAGGGCTCTCTGACTAGCCCCTATCTAATCCTGACCATGTGCTTTTCATAGATGGTAGCTCTTTCATTGCCCTGGACGGCCAAAGGCATGCAGCCTATGCTGTCATTACTCTAGACACCACCTTAGAGGCTATACCCCTTCCCCTCGAAATAACCTCTCAAAGGTGGAACTAATAGCCCTCACTTGGGCCCTCCACCTTGTCCAAGGGACAATGGGTAACTATATACACAGATTCCAGATATGCTTTTCTCATCACCCATCTCCATTTACGTGGAATTCATGTCTAATGAAGTTGACATTGGAATTCATGTCTTAGAAGTTGAAGATCAACTTCTTACAACGGTGCCGTTTGGCGCAGTCACGCCATGGTGGGGTCTTGAAAAGAATAGCTTGGGCTGCCCTTTCCGAGTTGGCAAGGCCCCGGAGAGAGAGCTGCTGGCAGGGCCACAGCTACCAGCGCTTGCTTTCACTGTAAAGATCTCTGCCTCAGTGTAGTGGTGTCATTATACGAAGTTATACGAGCTGAGGATTTTCTTAAGCCAGATTTATGCAAATTAAATAACTATTCCTTAACCTGAGACTAAAACGTCCTTTATTATGGTGACTGATAATGATAGTGGATTGTAGTAGTAGTTTTTGCTGCTGTTCAATGCCTTACTGGGCAAAATAAAAGGTTGGCCGATGACAGGCATCCAAGGTCTTCCAGTGTTGAAAGATGAGGGACATACATGGTGCAACTGCTTACTACCGTCACTGTGCACTGGTGGCTGCTTCTGCCCAGACCCCTCCTTGCTGGGGGGGTGCCTTTATCACATCTTCTGGGTGCTCAGCATCTTGGAGATGCTCTTGCTGTTTGGAACCCTAAAAACGCAAACTCACAGCTTCCCTTGCAGCTAAACATAAACGTGGGATGAGCCTGCATCACGTGGATCTCTGATTCAGGGTCAGCCA
>NW_007729642.1:189830-191882 GCF_000696425.1 Galeopterus variegatus | reverse complement strand
CCCTCCTAGGGGATGTCCTAAATATGACTTAAGTTGGCAAATGTCATTTACAGGGGATTATATTAATGGCAAGAGAATGGTTGGAATTAATGGAAAAAATACTATAAAAAGAATTAAGTTTATGAGAAAGAATGCGTAGAAACCCTGTTACTCATTGGTGTCCTAAGTTAAATAAAAACATCTTAGTAAGATATTGGGACAATAATATATGATGCACAACTTTCCCTCCAAAAAATAAAGATTATAGATGTAATTTAGAATGCACCTGGTTTTGTGAGGGACGGTGCTGTGCACTTTGACACTTTATATTGGGCCACACAGCCGCTTTATTAAGTACATGCATGATAAAGCTGTTCAAATATCTTTTATTCTTTTTCCAAATAAACAATAGGTTCATGCCTATAGAAATATGAGAATCATTAAATCAAAGTTGAAAATATATAGAAGGTTTGTTTAACACTTTGAAACCGCAATCGCTGCCGTCTCAATTTTGAGTCAGACATATAATTTATGCTTGCTGGTAGTAATAAGTTTAAGGTTAATACGAGGGCAAGAAAAAAAAGAAACACAATGGTGAAAAACGTCAAGAACAGCAAGTAACAGACTAATTGACCACAACAGATATAATCACCAGAAAGAACAAACTGGTGGAAATCACAGATTATAGGTGCTATGGTTTGATTGTTTGTATTCCCTCCAAAATTTATATGTTATACTTAATCACCAATGTGATGGTATTAAGAGGTGGGGTCTTTAGAAGGTAGTTAAACCATAAAGGTGGAGACCTCATGAATGAGATTAATAACCTTTAAAAGAGGTGCAAAGGAGCTGTTTCCCCCTTTTGTGAGGACACAGCTTTTAAGGTACTGTGAAAAATAAATTTCTATTATTTATGAACTACTCAGTCTCAGGAATTTTGTTATAGCAGCATGAACAAATTGAGAAAATTGGCATGATTTAACCCCAATCAGCAGAAGTGTTTTCAAAGAAAAGGTTTGGCTCTAATCAAAAGACTGGCAAACATTTTTACATTTTTTATATTTTAAAATGTGAATAGGTTATATGTTAGGCAATTATGTTTTAGCCGATGTCTAAGATGGTGGCGGGCAGATGGGAGGAACACCCAAAATGGCTGCAGAGAGTTTCAGGTCCCTAGAACAGCACGTTTTCTGAGAATCACACACCAAAAAAACCCTCCCCCTTCTTCACCACCACATCGTGACAAATAAAAATGCTGTTCTCAGTCTGAAGGCTGCTTCAGCTGCTTTAGCTGCTCTGGCTGCAACAGCGCTGATAGCCCGCAGGCTGAGAACGTGCTTCAAAGGAACCGAAGTCTCTGCCTGTGTTTGTTATTTTTGCCCCCTTTCCATCCCTCTTTCAAAGACCCCCCAACTTGACTGGAGCTGGTCTCCGGCAACCCATACTCATTCTGTCCTCTGGCAAGAACGAGAACTCCTCACTACTAAAGGGACCGCAATAATCAATGGGCCCCTCATCTCAAAGCTACTCGAGGCCCTTAGCCTCCCAAATGAGGTGGCCATTGTTCACTTCCATGGCCACCAGTCCTCTAAAGACCCTGTATCTAAAGGCAACAACAAAGCTGATTCCACAGCCCAGGCTATGGCTCTAGGTTCTGCCTCGGCTATTCTCCTTTTCCTCAACACTCCCCATTCCCCCTCATATACTGAAGAAGAAAATCAAACCGTTAAGCAGTTGGGGGGAATTATTGGGGAGAAGGGTTGGATTTTTATCCAAGATAAGGTCACCCTCTCAGGCCACCTAGCTTGCAGCATCATTTCGGATGTCCACCAATCCCTCCACACTGGCCCAAAAGCTTTACATTGGTTCCTAGAACCCCTTTTCCATAACCCACACCTCCGAAAGCTCGTTAAGGAGGTTCATCAGTCTTGCAATACCCGTTCTGCTGTTAACTCTCAAGTGGGGGGCTGGCCCGGTGGCGCACTGCTACAGTGCGCTGCTTGGGAGCGCGGCGGCGCTCCCGCCGAGGGGTCAGATCCCACATACAGACCGGTTCCCGCTCACTGGCTGAGC
>NW_007729642.1:95755-189708 GCF_000696425.1 Galeopterus variegatus | reverse complement strand
CTGGTCCGGTACGGGCTCGACACTGAGGGTTGCGATCCGTTGCCGGTCACGAAAAAAGACAAAAAGAAAAAAAAAAAAACTCTCAAGTGGGAATTTGCAGGGTAGGGCCTAACCATCAATTCCGAGGCCATCAACCAGGGGAGGACTGGCAGCTTGATTTCACAAACATGCCATGCCACAAAACCTATCGTTACTTACTAACTTTGGTGGACACCTTTAGAGGATGGTTTGAGGCTTACCCAATAGCTCAAGAAACAGCAGACATGGTAGATGCTATACTCATTAAACATATCATCCCAAGGTTTGGCTTCCCACAGACCCTACAATCTGACAACGGCCCAGCCTTCACCTCCAGTGTCACCCAGCAAGTCTCCGAAAGTCTAAATGTCACCTGGAAACTACACATCCCTTACCATCGCCAATCCTCAGGAATAAATTCAAGAGGTGTCTAGGGTATCTATCAACCAGCTTCCGCTCCACTCCTACTCCCACATGCCCACTTCCGACAACCCCTACAATGCTTCTCATTCAGCAGGATGTAGGCAGAGACAATGGTGATGCCTATTTTCCTATCTAAACCAAAGAGGGGGGAATGTTAGGCAATTATATTTTAGCCAATGTCTAAGATGGTGGCGGGCAGATGGGAGGAACACCCAAAATGGCTGCAGAGAGTTTCAGGTCCCTAGAACAGCACGTTTTCTGAGAATCACACACCAAAAAAACCCTCCCCCTTCTTCACCACCACATCCCCTTCCTGTGCACATGAATTTCTCCACCTATAGAAAAATCCCAACTCAGCTTAAACCTCACTCGCTTCCTTTGCCTTCCTTCTTAGCCAATAGGAACAGTCCAGCTCAGCCTAACTGGATATAATCGGCCCAGCCCGACTCCCTCTGCTGCTGCTCCATTTCTTGCTTGTTCATTTTGCCTGCCTAATACACTATGGTTGAGTCCCTGTCTCCTGGTGTGTTTCTTTTGCACTCAGGCCAGGGCTTTTCCTTTCAGACTCCAGTCTGATTATATACCTTTAAAGGATGTTTTCCAGAAATGAATCTAATGCTTCAAGTGATCTGTTCAGTAATGATTGGAGCAGGCTCTTCTTTGCTAGTTTGCAATTCTACACTTATAAATATTCTCCTTCCATTAGTGATCTTGTCAGTAACTAAATCATCTGGAGGCATATGGCCCAGGCCATAGGAGTTTCCTATCTTAATTCTTATCTTGAAAATCCAGTTCACATGTGATAAGAAGGTCATAGAGGTCACTTAAACCCACATATATGTCTGATACCACCTGGTCCTTAGCTTCTGACTGAGGTCTACCACCACTTTCTACATTTTTCCATGACTATTGATAATTGATGCTGACCTGACCTGGTAATTGGTCTTGCCACACCCATTGTTTTCCCTGAAAAGTGATCTTGCTGAATGCCAGAGGAACTTGACAGTGCCCTAGGGCCAAACTGTCACAAGCATTTTCCCTATTCAGTTTGCTTCTTTGGTGTGCACCTTTGGCTACATCTATAAACTGTGAAAACATCCAGTTTATTCTGTCAATAAATCAGGCAATAGAGTGGGTAAGGATTAGTCAAATCAGTTGTTTATCAGTATATAGAAAAACATAACAATCCAAGTGTAAAATACAAGAAGTATACAAGAATGTTAAGATAAACTTATGTATGACAGATCCTTAATGAGTTGAAGAGTAGTTAAGATATTAGTAATCAAAGGATATAAAATTTTACTTAGAAAAGAAGAATAAGTTCAAGAAATCTATTGTACAACACGGTGATTATAGTTAATAACAATGTATTATATACTTGAAAAGTTCTAAGAGAGTAGATTTTAAGTATTCTCACCACAAAAAAAATAAGTATGTGAGGTAATGCATATGTTATCTTGATTTAGCCATTCCACAAAACATCATGTTGTACACCATATATGTATACAATTTTCATTTGTCAATTAATAACAATAAATAGAATAATTTTAAAATATGGATAAAGAAAGATCATTAGTTATTGTTCCTAAGCTTTTAAGGTTGATGTCATAAAAAGCAAACATATCCATCTTACCACAAAATTTCATTTACTGCCACAGTTGAATGTGGAATCTTGGGCTATAGGGAATACTGGTATGACCCAATCTGTCAGGTCTTAAATTCTTACAAAAACATGAAAAAAGGACAAAATTATTCAGAGAAAGGATAAGAAAATTCAGAATTCATAAATTAGTTGTATCATTGTGTGCCTGTGAAACACCTTGAAACAAACCCAGATTCATCCAAGAAAGCATTTTTTGATCATTAATCCATAAATTCAGACAATACTACTGTATAAGGAAATAAAGAGTGACAAGTTATTATTTATAAATATAGCAACCTAGAGGTTATGTGCCTTGTCTTAGGATAGCAAACAAGGCATTTAAAAACCAAGACACATGCCTTTTAACAATTTACAAAGACCATATGGCCTCAAATATAAATCAGTAGCTTTTTAGTCTTAAGTATTTGCCTTGTTTCTAACTAGTTTATAAATGAAACTATAAGCTACATGAAAGCACTTTGACAATATAATTAAAAAGGTGATAGAAACCTTAACTTTAACTGAAATGATACCTCGTTTTAAACGAATTCACTTTACTTGTGTTTTAATCTAGATTTTCATAAAGGAGGTCATTTACTTTACTTTTTAAAGTATCTAAGTACATAACATAAGGAATTCCATGCTGGAATACCTTGTGTTAAAACATAGCACTTAGGGCCGGCCCGTGGCTCACTCGGAAGAGTGTGGTGCTGATAACACCAAGGCCACGGGTTCGGATCCCATATACGGATGGCCGGTTGGCTCACTGGGTGAGTATGGTGCGGACGTCACCAAGTCAAGGGTTAAGATCCCCTTACCGGTCATCTTTAAAAAAAAAAAAAACATAGCACTTAGTGGTGAGATATAGCATCACACCTGTAGTGGATTGAATTATGTCCCCCCAAAACTTCCTGAAGCTTCAATTGTGTCCCCCAAGTTTTATGTATTAGAAACTTAGCCCCCACTGTGACTGTTAAGAGGGTGGGAAATCCTATTATGGTAGTTGAAAGGTGGAGCCTTGAAGAGGTGATTAGATTGTAGGACCATGCCATAGTGAATGGATTAAAAATGGTGGTCAGGGGTGTGGTTCTGAGGGCTTTAGAAGAAAAGAGAGGAGAGTCTGTCTGTCTCTCTCTCTCTCTCTCTCTCTCTCTCTGCTCCACCATTTTGCAATGTGATACCCTGCCATCACTGTCATCACCACCAAGACCCTCACTACATGTGTTTCCTGGGCCACAGATTTCCTAGCCTACGAAAGTATAAGCAACAGAAATGGACTAATACAGCACCTGTACTTTCTAGATACTACTTAGACCCATAGAAAGAGTGAAGACTTATGTTCAGGAAGTGAACCAGGCAGGCCTAGAATAAATTATTTTCCTGAAGAAGGGTAAAAGGAACAGTGGACTTATGGCAGAAGAGAGACCCCAAAGAAAATACCCCACCAAAAAAAAAAAATCAATGCCATCTAAAAAATATCTTCTTGACATCTATCTATCTCAGTATTTTTAACACATTCCACTTGCCAGGGGGCTAGGTGGGGGCACACATGGAAACACATCCCCAGTGTTCTAATGTAAGGCAACAGCAAAATAGGGTTTGTGTTACAGCCAACATTATTGGAATACATTGATTTGGTCAAGCAACAGATACTGATAGAATGTTGAGATTTAAGGAATTTGCTGTCCCAATGCCTTTTGTGTCTGAATATGAGTTCCATTCATAAAGGGATTGATTATTTTAAAGCCAGAAAAAAAATTGGCTGAGGAAATTTGAGGAGGAGGGAATAAAAACAACTGCAATAGAAAGATGCTTAACCAAACTGAGTTGGAAGAAAATGGTTTGAGAATATGTTACTCTCAATTTACCTATATTTTTTAATTGAAGCATAATTGATTGTACATATCTGTGGGGTGCAGAGTTGAATATCAATAACTTTGTGCAATATATGATGCTCAAATCAGGATAATTAGCATATTCAACAGTATAAAATGTAATCTTTTTTTTTTCATGGCTGAACTTGCTATGAAAATTGTACCTTTGGTTCTGCTCCAAAGCAATGCCAGTTATAACCTGAAGCTATTCATCATGTTTACCAGTCATGAGTGTCAGCAAATAGGCCCTTTGATTTCAGTACAAGTTATATGGGAATCAAAGTTTGGGATTACTAAAAGGTTTTCCTCTTTTCCTCGGAACCACTTATCTACAGGCTGAACCGAATCTCAGTGAGGTCAATTATCTCTCAATAAGACCCTAAGAAAGACAACTTTGCCTGAGGCCCTTCCTGCTCTGCCCCAGCTCTACCCACTTTGTTCCTCAACTGTCTTTTGCTCCCTGCACTCCTTGAGTTTATGCTTCTCCCACTTGCTCAAGGACTACACCTTCCCTCCTTACCTAATATCTCAAAAACCCTTTCTTCTTTAGTGTTCCCTTCCCTCAGGGTCTCTGATTTTCAACATGAAAACAAAATATCTTATAATAGAATCCCCTAGTAAGGGAAATTTCACGTAGTTAAGAGTTCCAGCTCTAGAGTCAGACTGAAATACATTAAAATCTGCCTTATAGTAGCTGAGGGAAGCTACTTAACTGCTCTGAACCTCAGTTTTCACATCTCTAAATAGAAATAATAATACATGACATGTTTGTTGGGATAATTAACCACAGAAAGGTAAGAAAGTGATTGATTCTCAGATTTTGGTTTGAGAATCTGAGTTAGAGGGGAAGATGATGAGTTCTGAAGATATATGGTTTGTGGTGCCTGTGAGTTATCAAGATAGCACTGCCTCCATGTTAGTTGAAAATATTGGTTTGGAACTCAAAAGAGAGATAAGAGCTGGAGATACAAACCAAAAAGTCATCAGCCTACACTAATCCCACAGAAGTAGATGGGATTGCCTAGAGGAAAGGTACAAAGTGAGAAGAACAGAGGGCCATGGTCAGGGTGTGAGGAAAATGGAGACAGACTGGTCAGGCTCCCTTGCCTCATATCCAGCTAAACATGACTCAGCATGTCTGTTGTAAATACATTATGTAAGAATAGTATAACTGCACATGTGTGCCCATGTACTTCTTAACAATCTGCCAGTATTGTGTACTTTGGTATAAAAGACAATGATTCTGATCCACTGGCTGGCTGAGCTTACATCCAAATAAAGTGTGTCAACCTTGCCAATGGCTCCCAAAATCTTTTTCCAATTATCTAGCTCACAACCTGCACAAGACAGGTGTGAAGGGTCTGTGACTCAGCCCAACACAGGGCTCTGAATGTCCCCTCCAAAACTCATGTAAAATTTAATTGCCATTGTAACACTCTTGAGATATGAGATGTTTAAGAGGTGATTAGGCTATGAGGGCCCTTCCCGCATAAATGGAGTATTGCCCTTATTGCTGGGGTAGGTTCCTGATTTTAAAAAAAATGGTGAGTTCAGCCTGATTTCCTCTCTGTCTCATGTATGTTTCATTGCCATGTGATGCCTTCTATCATAGGATGACTCTCGCTGGATAACAATGCCATGCTCTCAGACTTCCCAGCCTCCACAACCATGAGCCAAATAAACTCACATTCTTTATAAATTACCCAGTCTGTGGTATATTTTTATAGCAGCAGAAAACAGACTAAGACAGATGTGATTAGAGGAAAATGACCCAGTAGGGGAAACAAAGGAATGGCCATAGAGAAGAACTGGTAGAGGTGCCATGTAAGTAACCAAGGGAGGACAGAATTTTGAAAATGGGGTATTCAACAGTGTCAAATACCACAGAGGTTTCAGCTGAGAAAAAAGACAGTTATCAGTTTTTACGTATTTTAAAAGATAAATTTATTTTAGTATATATAGAAAGTAATTTCTCAGTAGGCTTCTAGAGTATGTTTCCATTAGAAATGATTGACAGATGCTAAGCAGACAGTCCTGGGGATGACAGCCCAACAGTCTGGATTGGCTACCTGCACAGAAATCATTTAGGAAGGAAGGTTTGTTTAAGCAGATTAAGCAACAGCTAATAACTCTGGGAATGTTGTCTCTCACCATGTAAGAGCTGGTTTGTGTACAGTGTGGTTAATAATGAATTGAAACTTTAAGTCTCTTGCTGTACACATTGATTATAATATAGTATAGGATTAAATATTCATGTTTGTTTTAACCTCAATTTTAGTCCACCCAAAATTGTGAAGTCCATTATGAAAACCACAGGCTGCTAATTTAGCATACAGCAAGTAGAAAGTACCTTTTTCTTAATTCAATTGAATCTGTTAAATAAATGGGGCTGTGGGCAACATAGCTGAATCTTATAGCCTAGAGCTCTTTTTCATAACGGCTTGTTGTGCAAACTTATACATTAAGCTAGGTTAAGCTTGTTAAAATGAAGAATCCATGCCTTGTGAGGAGTAGTTGAAACAACTAGAGATATTTAAACTGGAGATAAGCCAACTCAGAGGAACATGAGCACATCTTCAAACATGTGACACATGAAAAAAGAATTAGAAAATTTTTTGTGACCTCAAAATCATTCTAAGAACCATAGGTGGAATCTAAGTAAAGTTTAATTTGCACTTAGAAAAGAGAAATTCCCATTAGTAATAGCTATTCAAATAAATATAAATAGACCACTTCAAGGGTTAATAAGTTCTCCATGACTGGAAGAGTCCAAGCCAAAGTTAAATGGCCATTTGTCCCAGACGCAATAAAAACAATATAGCTGGATCAGTAAGAATTAGATTCAGTTGTATATAATAGAAAGAAAGAAAAAACTTATAAAAGAAAACAGCAATGGCTAAATAATAAAGAGGTTTATTTCTCTTGTGAAAGAAGTTTGTAGGTAGGCAGAACAAAGCTGCGGGGTAACTCTATGGTGTCATCACAGGCCTAGGTTCCTATCTTTCCGTTGTATTGTCCTATGGCATATCTTCTATCCTCAAGGATACCTCATAGTTTCTTGGAGTTCCAACCATAATCTCACTGTAGGCCTGAAGAATGAAGAAGGGTAAAAAAAAAAAAAAGGTGGGAGGTGGTGTCCTCTTAAATGTGTCCACTCCCTTTTAGAAGCCTCCCTGGAAGTCCCACATGACACCTTTGTTTCCATATCACTGCCTAAAAGTTAGTCTCATGGCCTTGGCTAGCTGTAAGAAAGGCAAGAAAACAGAATCTTTTCTTCTAGGCATTCTCTGCCTCAGGGGAAAGAGGAGAAGAGATGTTGGAGTAGGCAATAGCCATTTGATGAATTGGACTTGAACAAAGTTTAATATTCTTTTCAATGCTTAGATTCTGTGAGCTCATAATGGAATGATGTACCAAAAGAGCTGCTTTCAACATACTCTTGATCCAGCAGGCAAGACTATTCTTTTATGTACCCCTACCATCCACATAACCAGTTCTTTGCATTAAATTTCTTCTGTTTTAAACACTTAGAGTGGTTTTCTCTTTTTTTGGTTGGACCTGAATTAATGCAGTGCCTGAAACTATTAATCTTATTGGTTAAAATCTTCTCTCTTTAGAGAGTCCTTGAGGGAATAAAATATAAAATAAGCAGGTTTTAGTGAAAATAATTGGGTAAGGAGCGATAAAGAGCCTAGAGGCAGTTCCTTAGTGGGAGAGGAAAGCCATAAGAGCTTTCGAGGCAGCCAAGGGAACAAATATTCATTCAAACACCAAGTATATATTGAGCATGCACTATGTGCCAGGCACTGTTAAATGCTAGGGATACAATAGAGGACAAGACGGATGTGGTTTCTGGCCTCATAGAGCTTATAGTTCATAGAAGAATGAGAGGTTTAAGAAGTAGAAAAACATTTTAAGAAATTAGAGTTAATATGGAGTTAGGCCAAAAGCAAACTGCAATAACCTGATAATTTGGCCTTTGCCTTAATTCATAAAAAAGATTGGGAGCATGGGGACTATTCAGAAGTGCCTACGGAGTTCTGACCTTGAAACTATTTTCTTCTCTCTTCATGCCTTCCTTTGTAATTCCTTAAAGGCAGTGCACTCCTGTGCTCATGATTTTCCAGCCCTGCATTCCATAATCCTTCTTTCACCTTGTATTGGATTATGTAGCACTGTGTCAACCCATTGTAAATATTGCTGCATTTGCAAGTATAATAACACATTCCATGCAACTTTGCCTTTCCATATTGTCTGACAAGAGGCCATTATTGTTTTAAATTTGTACTTACATACTGTAATATTTGCATTTTGCATTTAATCACTGTCACATTTTAGTGACGGGAAATGGAGCTGGGGACAAAAATTGGTACTATGTATTTCAATCTGAAATAGTACCCACAGATGGGATGTTGCCTAGACCCGTATAGCTTTCAGTGATTTATAACTCAGTGCTCTCAATGTGTCTGTTGACCTTCCAAACAGTTCAGTAATCATTGTTTTGTACCTAATTTGCTCGAAATCTAAAACCACTTCATCCAAAGAAAGGGAAGCAAGCACTGTATTTAAAGGAAGTCTCCATTTTAGATGGCTTTGGCAACCTCTTCTCAGTAGCCTTTTCTAAGTATCCTGACTCCTCCCATTTATGCTCCTTGTTTATCTTCCTCGGTAACAATGCACGGTTTAGACCTGACTGTTAGGGTTGCTTACATTCTTCTGCCCTTTCTCAAGAGTTCGTCATCTTCCTCCAGGTGAATTGTAAGCAATTTAAAGACAGGACCGGGTCTTTTAATTCATTTTTGTTCAGTGACACCATATTCTTTCTTCTTCTTTTTTTTTTTTTGGTTTTTCTTTTGGTAGGCCTTAGATTTCATCCAATGCCCCCGACTGCCCACCCTTCCCCTGCCAACACAACACCCTAGCCTTCTTACTCCTAGACTTTGACACCAACTAACCTGGTGACCTAGATCAAGTTGCTTAACCTCTCAGAACGTGTTTTCTCATCCCTAGGATGGGGGTGATACCCACCTCAGTGCTGAGGTTAGAATTAGAAGGGATAACCTTTTAAACAACAGAACCTAGTACAGAGCCTACCACATAAAAGGGGTTCAGTTAGTCTATCTCTCTTCTCCCTAACCCACACACCACCAAAAAAAAAAAAATCTATTCTGAGACCTGCCAGTCTACTGAGCTACTGCATTACCCCTGCTACATAATGTATTTGTATTTTAAATGGAGTTCCCTCTAGACAAATGTCTTAAGTCTCAACTGAACTGACACCTGAACACACTAAGTAGATCCCTTCCTGGTATCTTCTATCATGGTTCCCTGCTGCATTCATATGATGATGGCATTTAGCACCATCAGAAGTGAATTACTTCTATATTCCTTTACTTGTTTATTGTCTCTCTTCCAGTAAGCTGTACACTCAAGGGCAAAAATCACATCTGCTTTAATCACCAGTGAATTTCCAGAACCCAGCAGAGTGCTTAGCACAGAGCAGAGAGTAAATATTTCTTGGGTAGATTGGTGGGTGGATGAATGAATGAACAGATGTAATAAGTGGAAAAAAACAATCAAATAAATGAAACATTACGATGGAAATTTCAGGCTCAGTGGACAGGTGGTAAAGTAATATTTGAGGGCAGACAGGTTATTTGCCACCTCAAATCGTACATAGATAGACTTCCTTAAAGAGGAAGAGTTAAGGAAATGGTTGACTGAGTGGAACAAATGGATTTATACAGATGGCAGGCAAGATGTTGAGAATTTGCCAAGAGGATATTGTGTCTACAGATAGAGAATCTTCTAAAATATGAGTATAATGTTTAATACCAAATGCTTTTCATACAAAATAAACCAAAAGAGGCCTGACATATACTGCATTCTCCTCTGTCTTTCCTGCCCAGAATCTAGCATTAAAGCTCGGATGGCTGGGCCCCCTTTTTCAAGCAAGAGTCCTTAGTTTCTAAAGTGAAAAATGCACCATCACCAACCCGTCATGGCTGAGGAATCAGAAAATAAGTTAGATTTTTGAGCTGTCTGGTCGAAAAGGATTTGCAAGTCCCTTCCCACCTACTCTATGCTATGAAGATGGATTTCCAGAGGTTTCAGAGAGAATTTGTACTACAGCTTCAAGGTTTACAAAATGCCACCATCTGAGGAGTTTGAATTATTCCTCTCCTGTATTTCATTTGTAATGTACCTTTGCCAGCATAACGAGTACTAAAAGGGCATTTGAATAGTAATAAGGCCCTCAACACTTATGAGCAGCTATTTTCCTTGCAATGTAGTTGTTGTGCTAAAGGGAAATAACCAGTAGTAAACTGGGTTTACCCTTTGTCTTCCAAAATCTAATGCCACTTGGTTTGTAGTTAGGAACCAGAGCCCTGAGAGATGAATTCCTGAAAGATGCAAAATTTAGGATTTTCAGTCAAACACTTTTAAAAAACATTTTTTAGTGAAACATATTGATTGGTGTACAGTCGATCCAGTGGGACACTTTTGATCTACTCCTTCTCTCCCCTACTCCCTTACCCCTCCTCAC
This sequence comes from Galeopterus variegatus, assembly GCF_000696425.1. NCBI lineage: Eukaryota > Metazoa > Chordata > Mammalia > Dermoptera > Cynocephalidae > Galeopterus > Galeopterus variegatus. The sequence goes on along the minus strand of NW_007729642.1, from coordinate 179,204 downwards.
CATAAGAGAGAAATAATTTACTGAAAAACCCCCAAATTAGAGAACCCGTTGGAGCCAGTTTTAATTCCAGCTCCATCTATTAGCTGTGAAATCTCTGACAGGTCACTTAGCCTCTCTGAACCTCAGTTTTCTCAGCTGTAAAATGAGAACACCACCAATAACTACTTAATAGGGTTTTTGTAAAGGCTCTAAAAGACCACCTATGAAAATGCATAGCATAATCCTGGCACATTCTAAGTGCTTCGTAGATATTAACTAATTTACCACAAACTTAACCAAGTGCTTTTCAGTAATGTTACTTAGGAAACTGTCTTTGAATGGCTGTTCCTAGACTACTTACTTTAACATCTGCCTTATTAAATAGAGACTGACATCTAATTGGTATACCAACATTTACTTATAAATGAGTCTGCCTAAAGTGCTTGAAAATGTCTTCTTCTTAGCATTGTTCTTCATTTTCTTTCTTTATAAATAGAATAAAAGAAAACTTCATTCAGCCAACAATCTTAGTATTTCCACAAATATCAGTTAACAATGTTTTACCATATTCTGATTTTTCAAAGCATTTCTGGGCATTTAAACTACCAAAACATTACTTTTATAGTTTCTCACTCAAATACGAACAAGAATTTTCCTGAAAGGGGTCTACAGGTTGCAAGTGAAAACTTGACATTCAGCTAAGACTTAATTCAGAGCCAATAAAGTAATACCCCTATGCCTAGGTAGATGTATAAATTTTCTCCACATGATAAATAAGCAGGCTGTGATTTCTATCAAATCAATCTTGGCTTGAGTCAGTCCTTTTCTAATCAATAAATCTGGATGTGCACTGAAATATAAAATCAATATATGCAGTGTTACATTCACTTTAAACTCCTTCATCAAAAGTATCCAGCAATTTTTCTATTATTGCAATAAATTCAAAATACCAGGCTTTTTCTTTTTCTTTTAACTACCACTTTAAAGACACAATAAGTTTCTGGGTCCTGAACAAGCTCTTGCTTGGATCTGGTTAGAAATCCACATAGATTCTCTGACCCAATCAGTGCAGTAGCTACAATTACATTGGAACTGCACTATAAAGTAGAATCGGGTATGAAGCAGTACTAGTGAAAATTGTGGTGTTGAAAGTTACTGCTGGGATATTTAGAGTTTTTATTAGGAATTCTAAGAACTAGAGGCTTCTCGGTAATATGTCAATCATAGGGAAGGGATCTGCTATTTTACCCCCAAGATCATGGGCCTTCCACTGCTTGCTTTAGCATTTCTTTTCATTCTATGTATGTATACAAGAGGAAAGTTTCATCAAAACCTTCAAGTCTTGTGATGCAGTATGCTTGTGCAACTCTCTCAGAATTTTAAAACTGATGGAAGATCCCTTCCTGCCTATTCCTTTTCTGTGTTCCAAACAAATGTATTCAGCCCTCTTTGCTTTCTTCTACGGTTGTTTCTGTTTAGTAGCTTCTCCTGACACTCTTTACTAGGAGCCGTGGGATATTGTGGTGCATCACCACAAAGCTATCTGTGTCAATTCCAAACTTACTCAACTCAAAAGGTATTGTCATTCATTCTGAGTTAAACATTTATTCAGTCGTTAACACATGTATTTTGAACTGCATCAAGATTCCTAGCTCAGGGATTCTTATACTAGAGCCATGGATAGAATTCATGGGGGGTCTGTGAATTTGCATGGGGAAAATTACATCTTTATTTTACATATCTCTAACTACAATTTAGCATTTCCTTCAACTCTGAAAGTACAAATAATAGTTAATATTAGCAGTATCTGTGACGTTGTCACCAACAAAAATCATAAAATTTTCATGTCACATTACAGGCATTGTGGATATCTCAAAATATCATTTAGGCTCATTGCTACTTCAAAATTATGATAGTTATTAGACCCATCAGTAGATCTAATTATTTGGCAAACGATGCCTGCTGCCTGCTTTTGTAAATAAAGTTTTAATTGGAAGACAGCCATGCAAATTTATGTACATTTTATCTGTGGCTGCTTTCATGCTACGATGGCAGAGTTGAGTAGTTCCAAAAGACTGTATTGTCCACAAAGCCAAAATATTTATTATCCAACCCTTTACAGAAGTTTTCTGACCCCTGATTTAATATGCTAATATGGAAGCACTTTTACTATTACAACCTTCAAAAATTTATTCTAACTAGATTTCAAAATAATTGGTCTCATTTTTAATTTTATGGATTTTGTTTTATTCATTTAAAAACATTATTCTGGGGCTTCCAGTCAAGATGGCAGAATAGACAGTCACCAGCATCACTCTCTCCCACAAAGCAACCAATTTACAACTATAAAAAAGTAATGACAGCCAAGCTGGGGCCTCTAGAGCTTAGAGGAAGAGGAGGAAAGACCTACGGAGTGCATGAAGGTGGGAGAAGCAATGATGAGAGGAAGAAAAAACTGCTCTGACCATTTTGAGCCTTGGCTGCATCCAGGCTGGAGCTGCTGAGCGCACAGAGCAGGAGCCAGCAAAAGCCATAGCTGTGCCCTTTGGATGAAGTTGCTTAGTGGTGGCAAGGGAGAAGAGGGCCATGGTGGCCCCCAGGCCAGCAAAACCACTAAAAGGGTTCCCATGGACCCACATAGGAGCAAGGAGCCACAACAACTGAAAAAAAGGAGCCACTCAGAGGTCAGTGAATCATTGCAAGGTACCAGAGCAGGGCCCATCCCATGGGAAGTGTTTGGAGCATGGGCAGTGGGGGAGATGGGCCCACCAGGAGAACACTGGGGCACAGCAAGGACAACTGATCTGCACACCAATCAGCGAAGGACCACTCAGAGGAGACTGGTCAGAAATGTTGAATTGCATGGGGTGCAGTTTGATGAAAAGACTCAGGCCTAGACTAGAGTTTCTACACATCCCAGGTGCACTGGATCTCACAATAGCAGGAAGCACCTCTAAAGTCAACCATTAAAACCTGAGCTGCACAAAAAGCCTTTTCCAGGGAATCAGCAGCAAAGCAGCAATTTAACCCAACCACAGAGCTCAAGTACTGGTCCCCATAGGAAATTCCCCCATTTTAGAAGTAAGCAAAGGACAACAAATTAGTTCCAGTGTGGAGTTTAAATGGTAGGAACAGCAAATAATCCAACACAGAAATGAAAGATAAAACAAAGTATCCGCAACCAGGGACAAAGTTTCATATTAATTAGTAAAGGACTTATTTCATCAAAGAACACCTAATAACACCTAGAAGGACTGGAAGTCCCCTGGGCTACCAAGCCAGAAAGGGGAGAGGGCTGGGGGCCTCAGCAATGCTCCCCAAAACCCACAACCAATCCCGAAGGAGGGGGGTGAGGGCCTCAGCCATACCCCCAAAACACATGCAGCCAGCCCAACAGCAACCACCCAGCCACCACAGGAAGTGCCTCAGGCTCTCCCAGCCAGGGTGGTGAGGGGCCTCAGGCCTCAACTATGCCCTGATTAACATGCACAGCCAGCCCGGCAACAACCACCAAGCCGCCAAAGTATGAGCCCCGGGCTCTCCCGAGCCGGGGCTGTGGGGGGCCTCAGGCCTCAGCCATCCGTGACCATGGAGCCACAGCAAGAAGGACCCTGGGTTCCCATGCTGGGATGCTGGGGGGCAAGGGCTTTTGCCACACACCCCTGACATGTGCACCCAGCCCAACAATGACCAAGCCACTGCTGGAAGCCCCCCAGTCTCCCCTGTGGGAATGAGTGGGTTGCCACAGGCCTCAATCCTGCCCCTCCTCCTTCCTCCTTCTTCTGTCCCCTTTCCCTCCCCTTTCCCCTCTCCCCCCCCTCCCAAATGCTCTGCAACAACATCCTAGAATTTAAAACATAATATTAATAGAATTACATTTTCTTTAAAATAAAATCATTATTCTGAGAAAAGTTCCATAAGCTTCACCAGACTGACAAAGAGGTTCATGGAGGAAAAAAAAAAAAAAGCTTAGGACCCCCTGGCTAGCTTGAGAATGAGTTTCAAGTCCTATTACTATGCATATAGACTTAGTTTATGGGAACCTTTTTGCCCTCAGTTAGCAAATAAACTTACCTAACTAATTTTTTTTCTGATCTTCATTTTACTTAGCTGCCTTATTACACTAACCTCATTTTATTGTGTTATTTTGTTAAATAATTCATTCATTCAACAATTATTTATTGAATGCATACTATGCACCAGGCACTAGAGATATTGCAGTAAACAAAACGATCAATCTCTGTCCTCAGAGAGCTTACATTCTAGCTGGCGGTGATATGCACTTGAATAAGTAAAACAATAGTATTTAAGATGATAAGCGCTATAGATGAAAATAAGCCAGAAAAGGTGGTTGCATTTTAAATGGGGAACCAGGGAAGGCGTCAGAGAGATGCCCCATCTGAGCAAAGATCTGAAGAAGCTGAGGGAGTGAGCCATGCTGTGAACTGGGAATGGGCCCACCAGGCAGAGGGAACAGATAGTGCCAAGACTCCAAGGGAAGAGTGTGCCAGGCTTCTTCCAGCAAGGAGGTCAATTTGACTGGAGTATAATAAGTCACACAGTGAGTAATAGAAGATAAGATCAAGGGGACAATGGGGCCAGGAATTCTCAACCCTCCCTCGGCCTCAGAGTAACCTGAGGAAGTTTTTAAAACTTCAGATACTTAGGCCACACTACATACTATCCCTCCTGGAGATATGGCTTTAATTTATTCGGGAGCAGAGCCCAGACATTTTTTTTAGTTCTCCAGGTAATTCTAATATGTAATAAAAGTTAAAAACCACTGGGGTAGGGCCATAGGCCATTGCATAGACATTAGCTTTTGCTTGAGGATGAGGAGCAACTGGAGAGTTTTAATAAGAAAAGTGACATGATCCAACTTAGGTTTTAATAAGATCATTCAGGCTACTCTGGGTTAGAGGGCTAAGAATGGAATCAGGAAGACTAGTTAAGAGACTATTGCAATAATTCAAGCATGCCATGGTGATTGCAGTAAAGTGAGTAAAAAGTTGTTAGATTCTAAATATATTTTGAAAGCCAAACTATTATGATTGATTTTTAGACTGGGCTGGGGAGGGTGGTGTGGAGGAAAAGGGAAGAATCAAGATAATGCCACGGTTTTGGGCCTGAGCAAGTAGAAGATTGAATGGCCATTAATTGATGGAACAGACAATAAGAAGATCAGATTGTGGGGAAAATATCAGCAGTTCAGTTTTGGACATGTTAGATTTCACATTCCTATTAGACATACAAATAGAGCTACAAGTAGGCAGTTGGATATACAAATCTCGAGTTTGAAAGAGAGATCTGGACTTCAGATATAAATGTGGGATTCAACGTGTGGATGGTATTTAACATCACAAGACAGAATGATATCACTGAGAGAGTGATTGTGAATAGAAGTAAAAAGTGGTCTGTGACTCTGACATTGACAAGAAGTTGGGAATATGAAGAAGAACCAGCAAATGGAAACTGGAGCAGCCAGATAGGTTAGAAGAAAACTATGTGTGATGTCCCCCAAGCCAAGGCAATGATCTGCTGCTATCTGAAATAGTGCTAAAATGTCAAGTAAGATGAGAACTGAGAATTGATCTTTGCATTTAGCAATGAAGAGGTCATTGATGACCTTGACAAGAGCAGTTTCAGTGAAGTGGTAGGGGCAAAAGTCTGACTGGAGTGAGTTCGAAAAAGAATGGGAGAAGAGTAAATGGAGACAGTAAATAAAGACAATTCTTTCAAGGAGTTTTTGCTATAAAGTGAAACAAAAAATTAACATTTTAGAATAATGCAAATGATTACAGTATGTTTGAAGGAAGATAAGAATAATTTAATAAAAAGGTAAAAATTCTTGACACGAGAGAGAGGAAAGAGTTACTGGAGTAATTCAATATATTTAAGAAAGAGTCATACTGCTTTAGTTCAAAGCCTGGCCCCACCCCTTCTGAGCTGTGACACTTTGGGCAAATTACATTCTCTAATTCTTACTTTCCACATCTAAAAACGGCAATATAATAGTACCTACCTCATACGTTGTTTTGAGTATTGAATTAAATATTATGTAAAGCATTTACTGATACATAGAAGTGTCTCTAAAAATGTTACCTGGTAGTAGTCATAATTACATCCCTCTCTGAATAAAACACCACTTAAGATTTTTTTCTGTAAACCTTCCTGAACAAGTAACTGCCACCCACATCCCAAACCCAAGTTCAGTAACTCCACTCACCCAACCAATCTTTTGTCACTTAATGGATACACGGCCATATGGTCATGTTGACATTTGCTTCTGTTTTTTTGTCCTCATGTCATTTCTGTGTCTACATTTCCCACAAAGCCCCTCTTTCTACAAGGGAGGAAGTACTTACTGTAGGGGTTAAGAACACAGGCTTCCAAGTCAACTTGTCTTGACTAGGATCTTAGACTTGTCATTTGCTCGCTGACTTTAGACAATATTATTTAACCTCTGTACCTCAGTTTTCCTATCTGTAAAGTAAGGATGATAGTATTACCTACCTCACAAAATGATTGGAAGGATTAAATGAGTTAATACATAAAAAGAGCTTAGAACATTACATGGCACAGGAACAAATGCACAATATATTTTAGTTACTATTATTGTTCCTAGAGACCATCAACTATGTCTTCTAAATATTTGAAACCATCCTCTATCCAACAAACTATCATGACTACAACCCAGTCCATATCTACCCTCTTCCCTAAATCAGGGCTTCGTACCCAGGAGCATTTGTGGTATAGTATTTAAAGCTTGACTAACTGCCTCCCTTCCCACTGGGGTCATGTGTACAAAATGTAATAAAAGCCCTCTTTTTCTCTAAATGACCTGAAAGAAGTCTATCAATAGACCACTTATTCCCATCTCAGTAGTGCAGCTATACCCAAACTTTTTAAAATGAAAACAAAAACAGTAATGGCTATGTTTATATACTCAGAATTTTTTAGATAAAATTAATGTTTAAGTCAATTAAATTTATTGAAACAAGATTTCATTTTTATTTTTCTCCATTTCCTTTTTGTGGAGGGTTAAAGGAACTCTACATAAATAACTTCTATTCACCCTTCAGATCCTAAATTAGACATCACTCACTCCAGGGATACTTCATTTATCCCCTATTAAAACCCCATTGTGTTTGTGCTCATCATGGCACCAATGACAGTATTCTGGAATCACCTAGTTACTGGTCTGTCTTCCCCACTCCATAAGCATAGGTAGTGTCAATCTCACTCCCTCCCTAGTGCCTACAACACAACATATAGTAGGTACAGAATAAATATTTTTTTTGTTATTATAGCTGTGTTATTCCAAATAGCCAATTTCGTAGAATTTTTTCCTTTTCAACCAGGAACTTTATTTAGCATTGTGTAGACATAATCATAGTACAAAAGAAAATGATGAAGTCAGGGAAAACCCTATGAATAATTGGGTTAGAAAGCTATCTACACAGTGGTTATATACAATTTTTATCAACCAACCGTACCTTAATAAAGGTGGGGGGAAATTTAAAGATAAAATAAAAGAAAGACATCTACACAGTGGGATTTGAAGTAAAATTAGAAAGTCCTTATACAGAAATATGCTCTACCAAGACCACCTACTTCAAGACTATAGATAGCCACTGGTTTACAGATTATAGGATGATAGGAAAAGGAAAGCAACATTCACTGAATGCCTACTATGTGCCAGGCATATTATATATGCTATCTCCTTTAATCCTCACAATGAATCTATGGAGTGTGTATTACTATCCACATTTTACAGATGAGGAAGCAAGCTCATAAAGGTTGAATAAATTGCCCAAGGATGTGCAGAGAATAAATAAAGAGTCAAAGTTCATTTTTATTAATTTTTAAATTTATTATTAGCTTATTTATTCTTACAGATCGTAATATTTCTTTATGCCCTTTACCCGACCTATCACTTCTCAAACCTCCTCCCTCCTCCACCTCATCTCTAGTATCCATACGTTTGTTTTCTCCTGAAAGTTCAACAAAGTGTTGTGGTCTTTTCTTTCTTACTTTCCATCATTCCTTCTTTCTTCCCTCCTTTCTTCCCTCTCGTCCCTCCCTCCCTTCCTTCCTAGCTCCCACTTATGAGTGAGTACATGCAGTATTTATCCCTCTGTGCTTTGCTTATTTCATTCAACATAAGTTTCTCCAAGCTCATCCATGTTGTTGCACATGGCAGAATTTCATTCTTTTTTATGGCTGAGTAGTATTCCATTGTGTATATATACCACATTTTCTTTATCTAGTCATGTGTCAATAACACTTAGATTGGTTCCATATTCTGGCTATTGTAAATAGAGCTGCAGTGAACATGGGAGTGCAGGTATCCCTTCAACATGATGATTTCCATTCCTTTATATACCCAGCAGTGGGATTGCTGGATCATATGGTAGCTCTATCTGTAGTTGTTTAAGAAATCTCTGTAACTGTTTTCCATAATGGCCGTGCTAGTTTACAGTCCCACCAACAGTGTAGAAGAGTTTCCTTTTCCCTGCATCTTTGCCAGCATTTGTCATTCTTGGTCTTTTTACTAATGGTCAGTCTAACTGGGTTGACATGATATCTCAGTGTGGTTTTGATTTGCATTTCTCTGATGACTAGTGATGCTGAGCATTTTTTTCACATACCTGTTGGCCATTTTTATGTCTTCCTTTGAAAAATGTCTAGTCATCACCTTTGCCCATTTTTTAATTGAATTTTGTTTTTTTTTACTGTATACTTGTTTGAGTTCTTTGTATTTCATGGATTTTAATCCCTTGTTGGATGTATAGTTTGCAAATATTTTCGCCCATTCCATATGTTGTCTTTCTGCTCTGTTGATTGTTTCCTTTGCTGTGCAGAAGGTTTTTAGTTTGATATAATCCCATTTATTTATTTTTTTGGAAATGATGAGGTCAAACTGTCCGTGTTTGTTGATGACATGATCTTACATATAGAAAAACTTATGGACTCTCCCAAAAAACTCTTACAGCTGATTAACAATTTCAGTAATGTTGCAGGATACAAAATCAACAGCCCAAAATCAATAGAGTTTTTATACTCCAATACCAAACTAGCAGAAAATGAAATCAAGAAATCAAGCCCATATACAATAGTCACCCCCAAAATATAAATACCTAGGTATTAATTTGACTAAGGAAGTGAAAGATCTCTACCATGAGAACTACAAAACACTGCTGAAAGAAATTAAACAGTATACAAGAAGGTGGAAAGACATACATGTTCTTGGATGGGAAGAATTAACATAGTGAAAATGTCCATTCTACTCAATGCAATCTACAGATTCAATGCAATCCCCATCAAAATACCAATGAAATTCTTCACAGAAATAAAGAAAGCAATCCAAACATTCATATGGAACAACAAAAGACCCCAAATAGCCAAAGCAATCCTAAGCAAAAAAATAAATAAATAAATAAAGCCAGAAGCATGATACTACCCAACTTGAAATTATATTACAAAGCTATTGTAATCAAAACAGCATGGTGCTGGCATAAAAACAGACACTCAAGTCTCCCATTTGCAACAACATGGATGGACCTTGAAAGAATAATATTAAGTGAAATGAGTCAGGCAGTGAAAAAGAAATACCACATGTTTTCACTTATTGGAGGGAGCTAAAGGTGAATGAATCAATTCACACACATACATACACGAGAGGAAGATTTAACAACCTCAACTTTTTTTTTTTTTTTTTTGAAGCTCTTACAACGAGAAAATGGAGGGGACACATCTGGGTGGGAGGGGGGAGAGGGAGGAGGGAGGGAGGTTTTGGTGATGGGACACAATAACTAACTACATTGTATATTGACAAAATAAATAAAAATAAAAATAAAAATAAAATGAAAATAAAAAAAAAAAAAAGAATAGAAAACCCAGGAATCAACCCACATACTTACAGCCAACTGATCTTTGACAAAGACAGCAAGGACACACCCTGGGGAAAAGACTGCCTCTTCAATAAATGGTGCTGGGAAAATAGAACATCCATATGCAGAAAAATGAAACTGGACCTGTACCTCTCCCCATATACCAAAATCAACTCAAAATGGATTAAAGACTTAAATATAAGGCCTGAAAGCATAAAACTACTAAAGGAAAATATAGGGGAAACACTCCAGGTAATAGGACTAGGTAAAAACTTTATGAATAAGACCCCAAAGGCACAAGCAATAAAAGAGCCAAAGTTTAAATACAGGTCTGCCTGACTCCACATTTGTGTGCTTTCTATTAGTCCATATTGACACCACGGAGACAGATCCTAAACAATTAAGTAAAGATGGAAGCAAAATATAAAAGATAGCCTGGGAGTTGGCCATGCTCGTGGAAGGCATAGGCAAGAATACGGAGTGAACAGTCTATTCAGGTACTGTGCAGACAGAATAATGGCCCTCTAAAGGTGTCCACATTCTATTCCTGGAACCTATGAGTATGTTACCTTACATGGTAGAAGGGATTTTGCAGATGTGACTAAGGTTAAGGAATTTGAGATGGGGAGATTATTCAGGATTAGCTGAGAGGACTCTATGTAATCATATGAGTCCGTATTAGTTTCCTGAGGCTGCCATCACAAATTACCACAAACTGCGTGGCTTAAAACAAAAAGAATTTATTCAGTCACAGTTCTGGAGACTACAAATCTGAAATCAAGGTGTCAGCAGAGTTGTACTTCCTCTGAAGGCTCTGGGAAGACTGCTTCCTGTCCTTTTCCAGCTTCTGCTGGCTCCAGGTGTTCCTTGACTTATAGCTGTATTACTCCGATCTTTGCTTCTATGATCAGATTGCCTCCTCTTCTCTCTTCCACTGCTGATCTCAAATCTCCATCTACCTTTCTTTTATAAAGACATTTGTCATTGGATTTAGAGCCCAGCCAGGTAATCCAGGATGATCTCCTCATCTCAAAATCCATAATTACATCTGCAAATAACTTTTTTCCAAACAATGCAACCTTCACAGGTTCTGGGTTTACTTGACATGGGAATATCTTTTAAGGGACCACAATTCAACCCACTACAGGTTCACAGGAGTGGAGAACCTTTCCCAGCTATGGTCAGAAGGAGATGTGACTACAGAAGAATGGTCAGGTAGATGCAATTTTGCTGGCTTTGAAGATGGAGGAAGGGGGACACCAGCCAAGCAACGAAGGCAGCTTCTAGAAGCATAAAAGGGCAAAGATATGAATTCTCCCCTAGAGCCTCCAAAAAAAGAATGCAGCTCTCCTCACACTTTGATTTTAGCCCAGTGAAACTCATTCTGAACTTCTGACCTCCAGAACTGTAAGAGAATAAATTTGTGCTGTTTTAAGCCACTAAGTTTGTGGGAATTTGTTACAGCAGAGATACAAAACTTATACAGGAACAATGGAAAGTCCAACAGATGTTTGGATCAGAGCAAGTATGAAAGCCAAAGTCAAGAGGGCAAGTCATAGACTTAGAAGGATGTAAATGCCAGAAGGCAGAACAGGGCAGATGGCAGGAACTAGGAAAGCCACGTGAGGGGGAAGGTCAGGACAAAGAAAGTAGAAGAACTGATACGCATTACTAACACCCAGAAGTACCCTTGAGAATAGAATACCAGTCTAGGGGTCTAATCCTAACATGGGGAGCCCAGGCCCTGCAGGGTGAAGCATAGTTGGAAGGATGCTGTCCAATCAGTATGTGTGGGCAGGAAATAGTGGCATCATCTGGCAGGCAGAACCATGTGAAGTTTCCTGCACATAATCATTCTTTTAGGTTAAGACATTTAAATTTCCCCTTAAAGTTCAAGTAGCATACTAGTATCATCTATTTAACACAGAGTGAACTTCTTAGAAAGATATCCTAGTGAGTCACCTAACAGGGTTTAAGGGAAAGGCCCCCTGACTGGTAAGTAAGTGTAGATAAGAAACAACTAGGAAATGTTTACAGAATGGAGTGTTAGCCAGGGACAAGTACTGAGCCTGGCATGTGGTATAAATGTAACAAATGTTTGTTGAATGGAGGATTAAACGGAGGAGTGAATGAAAGCACTGAGGACTCTGGCCGTCTGTAGGACATGACTTGAAAGAAAGATGAACAAAATTGGCAGTGGGGCTTCAAAGGCAAGTTGATCATTGCCAATGCTTCCCCGGTACTGTCTTTTTAATAGCATTTATCTTTTTTCATAGATATTTCTTATTGATTCTATTTCCTAATTTCTTTATTTTTATTTTAACATTTATTTTTACATATTTGTGAAGTACAGTGTGTTGTTTCAATACATGCCTACACTGTACAGTGATTCATCTAGGGTAGATAGCATAGTTTTGTACCCATTAGTCCACCACTTCTGCTACCTCTCCTAAATCCCTTCCCTCCCAGCCTCTGGTAACCATTATTCTACTCTCTACTTCTATGAGAACCACTTTTATTTTTAATTCCACATATGAGTGATATCATGCAGTATATGTCTTTCTGTGCCTGACTTACTTCATTTATCATGATAGTTTCCAATTCCATTCATGTTGCTGCAGAAGATAGGATATCATTTCTTTTTATAGCTGAATAGTATTCCATTGTGTAAATTTACCACAGTTTCTTTATCCATTCACCCACTGATGGGCATTTAGGTTGTTTCCATCTTCTGGCTATTGTGAATATCAATGAACGTGGGAGTGCAGGTGTCTTCTTGATATATTGATTTCATTTCCTTTGGGTAGATACAATACAGGGGGTTAGCTGGGTTGTAAGACAGACCTATTTTTACTTCTCTGGGGATCCTCCATACTGTTTGCCACAGCAGCTGTACCAAGTTACACTCCCACCAACAGTGTAGAAGTGTTCTCTTTTCTCCACATCTTCACCAGCATTTATTTTCTGTCTTGTTGATAACAGCCGTTCTAACTGGGGTGAGATGATATCTCATTATGGTTTTAATTTACAATTCCCTGATGTAGTGATTTTGAGAACTTTTCCATGAGCTTGTTGGCCATTTGCATGTCTTCTTTTGAGAAATGTCTGTTCAGGTCCTTTGCCCATTTTCTAATTGGGTTATTTGGTTTTTTGCTGTTTAGTTGTTTGAGTTCCTTTTATATTCTGGATATTAGCCCCTTGTCTGATGTGTAGCTGGCAAACATGTTCTCCCATTCTATAGGTGGTCCCTTAACTTTGTTGATAGTGTCCCTTGCTGTGCAGAAGCTTTTTAGTTTGATGTAGTCCCAATTAGATATTCTTGCTTTAGTTGCCTGTGCCTTTACAGTCTCGCTCAAAGAAGCACACTCCATTCCCATTTCATGCAGCATTTCCTCTATGCTTTCTTCTAGTATTTTCAGCATATCGGTCTTAAATTTAGGTCTTTGATCCATTTTGTGTTGATTTTCATTTATGATGAGAGAAAAGGGTCTCATTTCAATATTCTGCATGTGGATATCCAGTTTTCCCAGCACCATTTGTTGAAGATGCTGTCCTTTCACCACTGTATGTTCTTGGCACCTTTGTCAAAAATCAGTTGGCTATAAGTGTGTGGGTTTATTTATGGGCTCTATATTCTGTTCCATTGGTCTATTCATCAATTTTTTTTGCCAGTAGGTTTTGGTATGTTCTGTTTTCATTTTCAATTGTCTCTAGGAGCTTTTTAATTTCATTTTTGATTTCTTCTTTGACTTATTCATTGTTTAGGAGCCTGTTGTTTAATTTCCATGTATTTGTATGGTTTCAAGTGTCCCTTTTGTTCTTTTTTTATTGGTTATGAATATTCATGAGATACAAAGCTGATTGTTACCCCTTGAACCCATGATGTGAGGGCCACATTCAAACTGGCAGCATACCCATTACCACAAATTGCATTTGTACCCCATGTCCCCACCCAATTATCCCCAACCTCCATCGCCCACCTCCTTTCTCCCCACTCTCCACTTTGTAGCCCAAGGAATGTTCTCACCCTCTGCAAGTCCAATGCACTGCTGTGGTCTTTCTTTCTTTCTTTCATTCTTTCCCTCTTAGCTCCCACATATGAGTGAGTACATGTGGTATTTATCCCTCTGTGCTTTGCTTATTTCACTCAACATAAGTTTCTCCAGGTTCATCCATATTGTTGCAAATGGGGATATTTCATTCTTTTTTATGGCAGAGTAGTATTCCATGGTGTAAATATACCACAGTTTCCTTATCCAATCATCCATTGATGGACATTTAGGTTGGTTCCATATCTTGGCTATTGTAAACAGAGCTGCTATGAACATGGGAGTGCAGGTATCACTTCGACATGATGATTTCCATTCCTCTGGGTATATACCAAGACATGAGATTACTAGATCTTATGGAAGATCTATCTGTAGTTGTTTGAGAAACCTCCATACATTTTCCATAGTGGGTGCACTAATTTACAATCCCACCAACAGTGTAGGAGTGTTCCCCCTCCACAGCCTCACCATCATTTGTTATTCACCATCTTTCTGATGATAACCAATTTAACTGGGGTGAGGTGGTATCTCAATGTAGTTTTAGTTTGCATTTCCCTGATGACTAGTAATGTTGAGCATTTTTTCATGTACCTGTTGGCCATTTGTATGTCTTCCTTTTTACTGTATAATTGTTTCAGTTCCTTGTATATTATAGATATTAATCCCTTGTCGGATGCATAAATTTTATTAGCATAGTCAGCAAAAATTTTCTCCCAGGCTGTAGCTGTCATTTCACTCTGTTGATTGTTCCCTTTGCTGTGCAGAACGTTTTTAGTTTGATATAGTCCCATTTGTTTATTTTTTCTTTTACTACTTGTGCTTTCAGGCTCATGTTCATAAAGTCTGTGCCCAGACCTAGTTGCTGAAGTGTTTCACCTATATTTTCCTTAAGGAGTTTTACAGTTTCAGGTCTTATACATAAGTCTTTAATCCATTTTGAGTTGGCTTTGGTATATAGTGAGTGATACATATCTAGTTTCATTCTTCTTAATATGGATATCCAGTTTTCCCAGCACCACTTGTTGAAAAGGCAGTCTTTTTCCCAATGTAGATTTTTGTTGCCTTTGTCCAATATCAGATGGCTGTAAGCCTGAGGGGTGATTTCTGGTTCTCAATTTTACTCCACTGGTCTGAAAATCTATTTTTATACCAGTACCATGCTGTTCTGGTTACAATAACTTTGTAGTATAATTTGAAGTCTGGTTATGTTCTGCTTCCAGCTTTATTTTTTTATTTTTTTTTATTTTTTTTTTTTGCTCAGGATTGCTTTGAATATTCAGGGTCTTTTTTTTTTCCATATGAAGGGTAAGATTGTTTTTTCCATTTCTGTGAAGAATGTTATTGGTATTTTGATGGGGATTGCATTGAATCTGTAGATCACTTTGGGTATTATAGACATTTTCACAATGTTAATTCTTCCAATCCAAGAGCATGGAATATCTTTCCATCTTTTTCTGTCTTCTTTAATTTCTTTCATATGTGGTTTATAGTTCTCATTGCGGAGGTGTTTCCCCTCCCTGGTTAAATTGATCCCTAGGTATTTTCTTTTTTGTGCGACAGTTGTAAATGGGCTTACTTTCTTTATTTCTCTTTCTGTTAGTTCATTATTAGAGTATATAAATGAAGCTTATTATTGGGCATTTGTTTTGTATCCTCCAAAATTACTGAAATTATTAACCAGCTCTAGTAGTTTTTTGATAGAGTCTTTAGGTTTTTCTATATATAGTAACATGTCATCTGCAAATAGGGAAAGTTTAACTTTGCCTTTTCCAATCTGGATTCCCTTTATTTCTTTCTCTTTCTTGATTGCTCTGGCTAGTACCTCCAGTACTACATTAAACTGAAGTGGTGAGAGTGGGCATCATTGTCTTGTTCCTGTTCTTAAGGGAAAGGCCTCAGTTTTTCCCCATTCAGAACGATACTGGTGGTGGGACTGTCATAAAAGGCTTTTATTGTGTTGAGATATTTTCTTCCTATACCTAATTTGTTGAGAGTCTTTATCATGAAGGGGTGTTGAATTTTGTCAAATGCTTTTTCAGCATCTATTGAGATAATCAAATGGTCTCTGTCCTTGAGTTTTTAATGCTATATCACATTTATTGACTTTCGCATGTTGAACCATCCTTGCATCCCTGGGATGAATCCCACTTGATCATAGTGTATAATTTTTTAAATATGTTGCTGTATTCTGATTGCTAATATTTTGTTGAGGATTTTTGCATCTGTGTTCTTCAAGGATATTGGCCTGTAATTTTCTTTTTTTGTTGTGTCTTTATCTGGTTTTGGTATCAGAGTTATGCGGGCCGGCCTGGTGGCGCACTGGATAGTGCGCCGCTTGGGAAGGGCGGTGGCACTCCCGCCCAAGGGTTTTGATCCCACATACAGACTGGTTCCTGCTCACTGGCTGAGTGAGGCGCGGGAGCAACACCGAGGGTTGCGATCCCGTTGCTGGTCCTGGTCCGGTACGGGGGCGACACTGAGTGTTGCAATCCATTGCCGGACACGGAAAAAGACAAAAAAAAAAAAAAAGAGTTATGTTGGCCTCATAGAATGAGATTGGGAGAGTAGTTTCTGTTTCAATTTTTTGGAATAGTTTGAGGAGAATTGGTATTAACTCTTCTTTAAAAGTTTGATAGAATTCAGCTGTAAAGCCATCTGTACCCAGACTTTTCTTTTTTGAAAGATTGCTAATTACCACTTCAATCTCCTTGCCTGTTATTGGTCTGTTTAGGTTTTCTATCTCTTCTTGGTTCAGTCTTGGTAGTTTGTATGTGTCTGGAAACTTATCCATATCTTCCAGATTTTCATATTTGTTGTCATACAGTTGTTTATAATAGTCTCTAGTGATTCTTTGTATTTCTGTGGTATCGGTTATAATGTCTCCCTTTTCATTTCTGATTTTTGTTATTTGGATCTTCTCTCTTCTTTTTTGTGTTACCCTATCTAATGGTTTGTCTATTTTATTTATCTTCTCAAAAAACCAACTTTTTGTTTTGTTGATCTTTTCTATTGTTTTTTGGGTCTCTTTCATTTAGTTCTGCTCTGATCTTATTTATTTCTTTCCATCTACTACCTTTAGGTTTGGATTGTTGTTGATTTCTAATTTTATTCCATTGTGGTCAGACGAGGTAGCTGATATGATTTCAAATTTTTTAATTTGTTGAGTTATTTTGTGATCCAACATATGGTCTATTTTAGAGAATGTTCCATGTGCTACTGAGAAGAATGTGTACTCTTCAGTTTTTGGGTGAAATGTTCTATATATATCCATTAGGTCCAATGAGCCTAGAGTAGAGATTAATCCTGATGTTTCCTGGTTAATTTTCTGCTCAGATGATCTGTTCTTTGTTGATAGGGGGTGTCAAATTCCCTAACTATTATTGTGTTGGAATCTATTTTCCCTGTTAGGTCTAATAGTAATTGCTTTGCATAACTAGGTGCTCCAGAGTTGGGTGTGCATATATTCAGAACTGTTATATCTTCTTATTGAATTGACACCTTTATCATTATGTATTGACTTTCCTTAACTTTTTTTACTTTCTTTGGCTTGAAGTCTATTCTATCTGATATAAGTGTAGCTACTCCTGCTATTTTTTGGTTTCCATTTACATGAAATATATTTTTCCATCCTTTCACTTTCAAGATGGTGAACTTCTTGTAGGCAGCATATTGGTTCTTGTTATATCCATTGAGGCACTCTGTGTCTTTTAATTGGGACATTAAATCCATTTATATTTAGAGTTATTGATATATAGGGACTTGTTACTGCCATTTTCTTAACTTTTTTCTCATTCTTTTGTGGATTTTTTTTCTTTTTTTGAATCTTACTGTTTTAGTTTTTGATTGAGTGGCTTTCTCTAACGGTGTATTTTTATTTCTCACTATATATTTTTAGTATGTCTCTTATATGTTTTTTGTGTTATTGTTACCACGAACCTTCCAGAAAACATATCATAGTTATGACAGATTATTTTAGACTAATAACAACTTAATTTTGATATCTAAGGAAAAAGAAAAAAAGCGAGCTCTATGCTTTGGTGTCATTCCTCCCCACTTTTTGACAACTTGTTGTTTCTAGTTCCATCTTTTATTGTTTCCTATCTCTTATACAGTTGTTGTGTATGTTAGAGTCTTGTTAGGTTTATCCTCTAGTCCTCATACTGAGAATGTAAGTGTTTTACTCACCACCCTTAAGACATTGGAGTATTCTGAGGTTTTCTGTGAACTTAAGTTACTAATAAACTATGTACCTTCAAATATTTTCTTTATGCTTCTTAATGTCATCTTTCATATTGAAGAAATCCCTTTAGCACATCTTGTAATGTAGGTTAGTGTTGATGAATTCCTTTATGTTTCATTTGTCTGAGAAAGACTTTATTTCCCCTTCATATTTGAAGATTAGTTTTGCTGGGTGTTGAATTATTGGCTCACAGTCTTTTTCCTTCAGCACCCTGAATATATCATCCTGTTCTCTTCTGGCCTGTAGGGTTTCTGCTGAGAAATCTGCTGAGAGATGTTTGGTGGCTCATTTGAATGTTATGTGTTTCTTTTCTCTTGCTGCTTTCAGTATTCTTTCTTTATCTTTAGTTTTTGATAATTTTATTATGAGTGCCTTGGGGTGTTCCTCCTTGGGTTAAATTTGATTGGCAAGTTCTGAGCTTCCTGTACCTGGTTGCAGTTGTCTTTCTCCATACTTGAGAAATTTTCAGTCATTATTTCCTTGCGTATGCTTTCTACATCTCTTCATTTTTTCTCTTCTTCAGGTATGCCAATTATGAGGAGGTTATTTTGCTTGAAGGAATTGCATATTTACTGTATTTCTGTCTCATTATTTCTTATTCTTTTTTCTTTTTGCTCCTCTGATTTGATAATTTCATAAGTTTTATCTTCGAGCTCACTGCTTCTTTCTTCTGTTTGATCGTGTCTGCTGTTGGAGTTCTCTACTGAGCTTTTCAGTTCAGATAATGTATTCTTTATTTTTAGAATTTCTATTTCTTTTAATTGATTCAAATCCTTTATCAAGTTTCCATTCTGCTCTTGGATTGTTTTCCATATATCATTTAATTTTCTATCTGTATTTTCTTTTGACTCCCTGAACATCCTTCAGAGGGTTATTCTGAATTCTCTGTCAGACATTTCATAAATCCAATGTTCCTTTGGGTGCATTGCTGGTGCTTCATTTGTTTCCTTTGTTAGTGTCATATTTCCCTGTTTTTTCTTGATCCTTGTGTCTTTACATTGTGCCTAGTCATTTGAAGAGACTGCTGCCTCTTCCAGGTTTTATAGGTGTTCTTTGGTGGTTTTAGATTTTTACTGCTTTATGTCTGAGCTTTGTCTCTGGTCTGTGGTTTGGGTTTATTCAAAAATTGGGGGAACTTCCTGTGGGAACCAGCACTTGAGCTCTGTGGTTGTTCTAAACTGCTGCTTTGCTGCTGATTCTCTGGGGAAGGATTTTTATGTGGACGGGATTTTAATTGTTGGTCTTTTAATCACTTCTGGGTCTTGTGAGGTCAGATACTCTTGGGCGGTGTGGAAATTATGGCCTGGGACTGAGTCTTTCCAGCAAACTGTGCCCTCTGTAATTTTATCACCCTGACTAGTCTTCAATGAGCAGGCCTGTGCTGATCACAAGGCAGATCTGCACCCCCATGTTCTCCTGGTGGTCCAGCCTCCCTCCTGCACACCTAACACTTCCCATGGGGTGGGTCTTGTGCGGGTCCCTTGCAATGACTCACCAGCCTCTGGGTGACTCCTTTTTTCAGTCAGCTACAGCCCTCACTCCTATATGGGTCTACAGGAACCCTGTCAGTAGTCTTACTGGCTGGAGGCTGGTATGGTGTGCTTCAAGGCCCATTTTCCCCTGCAGACACCAGGTAACTTCATGCAAAGGGCTCAGGTGAGGTTTTTTCTGGCTCCTGCTCAGTGTCCTGTAGCTTCTTCCTACCTCTCACAGGGCCATCCCTGAAATGGCCTGGGGCTTTAATGGTCAGAGTGATTTCTTCTTTCTCTCACCACGGCTTCTCCTGACTTCACAAACTCTGCAGGTCTCTCCTCATCTTCCTTCAAGCTCCGGTGGTTCCAGGTTGGCAGTCTTTGCTTTTTAACAGTTGTAAATTGATTGATTGTGGTGGGCAGTGATGCCATAAAGATTCTGCCATCTTTATGACGTCACTCTCTATTTCCTAATTTCAAAAGTAATACATCCCAAATGAAAAGAAAAAAATGTATGTCGATAATCTCATCACCCCAAGACAACTCTTTTGGAGGGAGTATTTACATCTAGTCCTCTATGTCTTTGTCTATAACTTTGTCTATCTCTGTCTCAACTGTCTCAATCTCTCACTCTTTGTGTATGTGTGTGTAGTAGTTAAAGATATGGTATCTTATTCTATTTTTTATTTTGAAAATTGTTTTTATTTTTTTTAAACACAGTACAGATTGTGGTTACTTTTCCAAGTCAATAAATGTTCTATCACAACATGATTTAATATGACTACAAAATTTCTCAACCTACAATTACACATAACATATTTAATCAATCTCCTGCTGTCTTTTTCTTATAATTTTCCTTTAAACCAGAGGTGCAATTACCATTTTTATGACCACTGCTTTCCACACATCTCTAATTATTTCCTTAAGATAATTTCCTGCAAGTGGAATTGCATATATTGGTGGATTTAGATACACATTTTTATGTTACCCCATAAAGTGATTTACCTATACATATTCTGACTTCAGTATATGAAAGTTCAGTTTCCTCAAAACTTTGTTAACAAAATTATTATCAATCATTTTTAAACATGGCAATGTGATGGATGGATTTAGTTTGTATTTAATTGCTAAGGAAGACCAATATTTCTTCATTTATTTATTCGCCATTTTTATTTCTTCCTTTCTGAATTATCTGTTTATGCCCTTCGTCCATTTTCCTATTTGTGTTTTCATCTTTTTTTAATTAACTTATAGGAACTGTTTAAGTAGGCCAATTACACTTAACATCTGCTTCAAGCCTTTTCTCATTTGCTGTTTTCCTATAATTTTTGTTTATTATAAATTTTTAACATACAAAAGGGGTTTAATACATTTGTTCATTTTTGCAACATCAATTCAATCAATCTTTTCCTTCTCTATTTATGCCCTTGCTATTATGCTTAGAAGGATGTTGCTACTACAAAAGTGCATAAATAAAATAAATACCTATATTTTCTTTTCATTATTTCATAGTTTCAATTTTACACGTTAATTTTAAACCATCTAGCAAGTTTTATTAGCATGGAATAAGGTAAGGGTCTGGTTTTAGTTCATTCTCATTAGATAGCCATTTATGAGATGGTGTATTTTCACTGGAAACTCACAAAAATAAGTTCAGAAAAGAGTGTACTAAAACGCAAAAGTAAAACAATTTTTTTAAAAAACCTACATTTTCTATACTGCACTTTAGGTCTCAGCAAGTGATGGATTCTGATCTGCAAACACAACCCAGCATACCAGCATTTGCAGATGTACCCATGAGCCAACCAAATAGCAAATCTCCTTTGCAAGCAAAGGTCAAATTCCCAGCGTGAATTCTCCAGTTACAGACTCACATTCATTCTCAAATCACCCTAACACACAGAAAGCAGACATATTTACTTTTCACATGATTGGTGGAAGAATTTTGCTCTGAAACAAAGTAAACAGCCAAATCTCTCTTCAACAAGCCATTCCATACTGGTTTCTGGATGAAAAACCTCATAGTAAACTTGATGAGAATGACAAGAGGGACTTTTAGATTAGAAGAAAATGCTTCTTTTCACTACAATGTCCTTTGGACCTTAACATTCTTGATTCTGAGTTACACTTCTTATAAATTGTTACCAGGGCAAATGCTCAGGGAAATAGCAGCTGGAGCCATTTTAGGGTTACTAATTACAGGGCTTCACAGGTACAATTTCTAATCCTCCTTGACAGATGTGACCCATGACACTAAGCATTGTAGGCAAGTTCTATAAACCAGATACAGGCTAGGAAGAGACTGGTCTTTGTATAGCACAGCTTTCTGGCAAGCTTCACCATTACAAGTAGCTCTGTACATATGTAGGAGAAACAACTGTTGACATAATATAATAAGAGGATTTTTTTAAACAGCCGATTGATTTTAAAATATCTCACTCCACTCCATGAGGTGCAAAGAAATGCCCAGATAGTTCTGTTAGATTATTAACTCAGCCTATATTACCCAGTGCTACTGGTTTTAACATTCAAGTGTTAAGAAAAAGATTTCGGGGGGTGTATTAGTCCATTTTGTGTTGCTATGACAGAATACACAGATCTGGGTGGTTTCTAAAGAAAACAAAATTTATTGCTTACAGTTTCTGAGGCTGGGAAGTCCGAAGTCCATCTAGTGGTGGCAACAGTGACCCAGGGGTCTCACATTGCAAGATGGTAGAAGCAGAAAGAGAGAGAGTGAAAAAACAGATTCTCCTCCCTCTTCTTTTAAAGACCTCAGAACCACACCTCTGACCACCATTTTTAATCCATTCACTACTGCACGGTCCTACAATCCAATCACCTCTTCAAGGCCCCACCTTCCAATTACCATAATAATAGGATTTCCCACCCTCTTAACACTCACAGTGGGGACCAAATTTCTAATACATAAAACTTGGGAAAGCAATTCAAGCCTCAGTGAGTTTTGGGCGGACATAATTCAATCCACTACAGGGGGTCTGAGCCACAATGTTCTGATTAAAATATTTTAGAAATTAAGAAATATTTCCAATGATTTTCCTCCAGCCCGTGCTGCAGCTAAGCAACGTATATATGATACAGCTGTGAATGTTCGGTTCTAAGCATTTCAGGAAGGAAAAGAAAAATGTCAAAATCATCATCTCTATTGGCAAAACAAATAGCTGATTGAATGAATTTTAGACATTCCAGACATTGTTGAGATGTTCTAGTGGTACGGCCAGAGGGTTTTTCAGCTACAAATACAGAGAACTATTATCCCCTCCATGCAAGCAATGGAGAGACTTGAAGAAAAATCATATACACCTTTAATTATTATTATTTTTCTAAGCTCTCCTTCAGAGATAAAGAAAACAAAAGGATAATTTATGTTTACAGTTCTGTGACACATAAAAAATATAATTAAAGTACTAAATCTCTCAAAAGAAATGTAATGTACAGAATTAAATTCAGCATTTAGCTGGAAAGGAGTCCCCTCGGAGAGATCAGGTTGATATGTGAGGAATCAGTTTTGAAGAACCCTTGCTGATTTTTTTCAAGGGATGGTATTTTGTTCAGCCCTACTCTGATTTCTCCTTACAAGTGTCAATCAGAATGAGTTACAGGACATATTACCTGAATTCCAACATCTAGCTACATTAACAGCCCCTGATTTTTGTTCTTTCAAATGCCATTTGGATATATGGAAGTCATTTTTTCCTATCACATTTCCAGCACCCTCTGACAAGGCAGCATTTAACACTTCCCACATAAGAGGGGTTTTTTTTTTCATTAGATTTCAGAATACAGAAAGTTACAGGGTTTGTTTATGTTTTAATCTTCTTTATTAGTTGCATAAAACTGTCAACACTTTATGCTAGTTTTGAAAATATCAGGCTGACTTGAGAGAAACTTTCCTGAACTGGGTAGAGAGTGGAAAGAGAAGATAAGCAAATGGAAGAATGCAGGGCGGGAGACAGTATTTTTTCTCCGCAGGATTTCAATCTAATTTTTTTAAACCATAGTTCATCCCTCTAACACATTATTGGTTCTAATAAGGATACCACAAACTCAAGACGGTCAGAGTGGAAGCTTTTAAGATTGAATATGTTATTTACAGACTTGGGCACTGACCACATTTGCCTGCATGAATCTTGGAAAAGCATTTTTGGCTCAACTCATGAAAAATCTATTGGGAGGCCATATATTTGAAAGTGCTGTCTTCTCCCCTTGTAGGATGGGAGTCCCAATCAATCTTTTCTGTTATGACCAGGTGTAAGTCATAAAACAGCAGTTATTGCAGGTTTTATGAAGCTGAGAACCAGAACACTCATGAGGAGGATAAGTTCATAATAGCCTTAAAGAGCAAACTATCCTTCAAGGTCCTAGGTTTCCATAGAGAGGCTGCTCCAGTGACCTGCAGCCTTACATTCTGCCAACTTTTCTTACAATTAGAAAACACTTCTACATTCACCAACTCAGCTAGATAACAAGTATTTATTATATTCCGAGCCCTGTATACTGAATGGGTATATAGAGAAAACTGGTTGTTTTCTTCAACCTGTAACCTGTCAACCTCCCATGTTAGAGATGTTTGAGGCTCTTTAAGCATTCAAATGCCCCTCATTAACTCATTGTGGGTTCTTAGCCATGGCTTTGAACCTTTCCAAAAACTACATGTTCAGCAGTCTACACCACACCTTTTGAGGTATTTTCTTTGTTCTTAATTTGCCTCTTGCAAATGTTCAAAAAAGGATCCTTAACTATAATATTATTGAATCACGTCTTTAACACCCTCTACTCCACCACTCCAAAGGGCCCAATTCTTCCCTTGGCTGGCTATATCCGTGCCACTGAATGGAAATGAGTAAGGTCCAGAACTGTTTTCATTTTCTGTAGTTTATACTGTTTGATCTCTATGTATTCATAGTATAGTTAGTCTATGTTAGCTCCCCAAAGCTCATGTTGAAATCTGATCCGCAATGTGGCAGTGTTGGGAGCTATTTGGGTCATGGGGATGGTTTCCTCATGAACAGATTAATGCCCTGGGGGGTGTAGTGAATGAGTGCTCCCTCTATTAGTTCCCTCAAGAAAGCTAAAAGGAGCGTGGCACCTCCCCTCTCCCTCTCCCTCTTGCTTCTTCTACCCATATGATCTCCTTGTACCCACCGGCTGTCTGCCATGAGTAGAAGCAGCCTGAGGCCCATGCCACATGCAGCTGTCACAGAATCATGAGCCAAATAAACCTCTTTTCCTTATAAGTTACCCAGTCTCAGGTATTCTGTTACAGCAACACAAAAATGGACAATTTCCTAACTAAATTTTTATGGTAACCCATACTGGTATAATAATGGAAGAGGACTAATGGAGACTATAGGAAACTAGCAGAGATGTACTTCTTCGGGAGCTTTGTGAAGAAAGTACTCCCACCTTTGTTGCCTAGTCTAATTTACTAGAGAGGTCCAAGACAGGTTGAAGAGGTGGGCAATAGGGTAATAAGAGCAATACATGGGGTAAGGTGAAGCCTCTTAAAAGCTACATCAAATGAGACCGTGCAAGTAGCCACCTAGCCAGATGTCTTTTTTTGTGAGCTCTTAGAAATCAGAGACCACCCCCTGATTTAATTAATTAGTTACTTAAACATATAGGTTTCCATTTATATAATGATCAATTCATTTAACAAACATTGGCTGAGCTCCTCACCCTGCATGCCAGGTTGTGCTGGGTGCTGGGGATACAGCGATAAATCAGACACAGGTCCAGCCCTCAGGTGGACCTTCTGGTGGGAGAGACAATCAATGAAGCAGAGACTAATAGGACCCACTCTGAGGGCACTGGACCCCACTGAGAAGCACTAGAAGCAAAGGTTTGTGGAGGGAATGAGGTCCACATAAGGTGACATTTAAAACTGAATAACCGTGACTTTAGGAAATATATCACTTAAAACAACAACAAAAAGTTATGTCACAAAATATGAAGGGAGCTGCCCTTTTGTTTGAAGTCAGTTTTATATGTAAAGGAAGTTTTTCATGGAACCCCTGACAAACCGATGACAAATGGCGCCAAACTGGAGTAGCTGAACTTTGAATTAACCAAAACAGCAGTGCCTCTCATTATTTCTGTGTTCTGGAAAAGTTTCTTTTTATGCATTTGTCTGTTTTTATTAAGAGAGCATTAACATATAGTAAAATGTACAGATTTTAAGGTTTTTTTGTTTGTTTGTTTGTTTGACCGGTAAGGGGATCACAACTATCGGCACAATGTGGTCCGCACCACGCTCAGCCGGTGAGTGCACCGGCCATCCCTATATGGGATCCGAACCCACGGCCTCGGCGCTACCAGCACCGCACTCTCCAGAGTGAGCCACGGGGCCAGCCCCAGATTTTAAGTTTTCAGTTTGTTAAGTTTTGACAAATATATATGCCCCTGTAACCAACACTCAAAACAAGATCTATAATATTCCCATCACACCTGAAAGTTCACCTTGCCTTATTTGCATCCTTGCCATGTACACACACCCTCAGAGACAATCACTGTTGTGAATTCTTCTATCACTATGGATTAGTTTTGCCTGTTCTTAAACTTCATACGTAAGGAATCATATAGTGTTCACTCTTTTGCATCTGGACCAACATACTAGCATTTGGGGCAACACATTCGAAGGGATTAAGCAAGTGATCAATAAATACAACACAGCTCCCACTACAATGTTTCAGTATCTCACTATGTTTATAAGAATATACACAGTTATGTATTCCTTTGGGTGCCCTTCAGTCCTGAGTCAAGTCAAATTATGCTCTCCACAAGAAAAATTCTCCTATGTTTCAGAGCACACACACAATCTTTCCTTGATGCCAACCTGACATGCTATGCCTATTATGTCTTCATCAAGCAGGTTGTACTTGGCTCCACTTTCATACAGCACATATCACTCTCAAAGTATCATCTCTCAATTGTGATATAAATACAATTTATGTAGTGATCAAAATTTAACCATGGAACTGGGAAGGCTTCAAGGAAACCCCTGTGCAATAGCACACTGTGTGAGAACTCTGAGGAGAGACATCCATGCAAAATGAAACAAGTGCATCTGCCTCCCCATGCCAGCTTTTGTTCTACCTTCATTTCCTCAGTAGGTCATTGAATTACACTGCCCATCATAACTGGTTGCACCAGTTGGATTTTTCCTGCCCCATTCAGCCCAGATGCTGCTGGTGTATTCCACTCTTTAATCAGAATACAGTACACAACATGCTGTGCACATCAGAGAGAAAACAGAGCAGAAAAGACAATTCAGTAGTGGAGTTAACTGGGTAGGGAGAAAAAGAATGTCTTATATTTGTGACTCAAGCCTCATATATTTCCTTTTTCGAACACTGGGAAATAGTTATGATTATATGAGATTCTGCATATCTACAAAAGTGCAGAGCTATTATGCGTATATCCATAAATATGTACACCATACGTAGAGACTAAAACTAGTTCAAGATCACAGAAAGGAGAATAATTCTCAGGTAAAACTCATCAGGTGACTGATGTTTTCATTTATATTTTTGTTCTTAGTGGCTTATTTGTTAAGAAGAGCCTCTGCATCAATTTTTACCACCCCTTTAATGGATTACTGATTAATTTATCTGTCCGTGGGGAAATGAGGCTACTGACAGGCAAACACATTTTCAAACATGCGTGGGAAACCCAAACACACTTTTGTTCCTTCTGAGGCTACAATCCTCTGGGAAAAAAAGTTTCAACTTAACCCCAGTTTAGCAATTTGCTCTCTAAGTATTGGGCATTATGAGGTCTTTCATCTTAATGTACACACTGGAAAGATGGGGATGTCTAAAACTAGCCTGGTTAAGAAGCACAGTTGTAAGAATCTGGAAAGGTAACAGAAAAAGTGGCCTTTGCCTTGAAAATTACAAAAGACCATTCAAGGCAGAGTTGTCCTTGAATTTGAGGGAAGATGCTAGAGTTAATATGATTTTTTAATGTATGTATAAATATATTGTGGAGCAGCAATTTCCTACAGGTATGAGTTACTGGATTCAGTTGTGAAAGAGAGAACCTCATGATAATCTCAGCACCTCCTCAGTCCTGCCCTAGGTCTACAGGAACAACGATGCCATCCCTTAACATATTCCACTTGTGTACTGGAGGCCAATTAGCCTATTTAGCTTGGGCTGGAAACTAAAGAGAAGCTACTTCGGAGGGTGTCTTCCCTGTTCCACCACCAAAGCCCAAAGGGAACTTCAAGTCCTGTTATGTCTACTTAGGAGTTCCAGGCTCACAGAATTGAGCTTCTCAGGGGTCCAACACTAGTACAGAGATTTTTGGTGACTCTCTCCTACTAACTACCTCTGTACTGAGTCCCTAGGAACAGGATAAACTGGTAGGTGCCTGGTGTGTCAAAAGGCAAGCAAATTTTCCCCCTGGTGTAGGCCCAGGCAGCCTAGCTGGCATTTTTCTGAATTTGGTCTCAACAGGGAATGTAGCTGTATATACAAATTGAAAGAAATCTGAGAGAAGACAGAAGAGAAGAAACCCAGGCGCCATTCGCCATTATCTTGATAAATGGCAGTGACACACACTCCACCTGCCACAATTAGGGTGATAAATGCCCCCGTTTCTTTGAAGCTTGTTTGAAAGTCAATTATGTAGATTATTTGGAGGATACTAACAGATGGCCTTCTTCCCCAGATGAGACAATCAAGTTGAACTTTGATATGTACATACAAAACACTGTCATTTCTCAAAAACAGAGGAGGCCTCCCTAAAACCCACCAAAAGACCTGGTAAAATTTTGCCATTGGCCACTTTTGATGAACACTGCCCTTAGGTCTCTTATTATTTTCTCCCAGACCTCTTCTCCCACCCTCAATGGAGGCTTTGCTTCTTTTCATCTTGTAGTCAAGTATTGATTCTCTGACCTGTCTTCAAGGTTTTGATTAACACAGAAGATTGCCATGTAAGCAGCTTGTTTGTTTTCAGCTAATTCATTTTTTTATTATTCACTTGCTGTAGTAAATCTTACTTTTATTGTCCAACCACTGAACAGAGAAAAAAATGGATTTATTTGAGTAACTAAATAATTCAGGCTGCAATGTGTGGCTGTGGAGTGGGGAGGAAGGATTAGGGGGAGTCTGAGAAAGTTTGATGCAACATTGCCTTTCAGTTTTTGTAATCCTCCCTTGATCCCTTGCTCAGGTTAAAACAATTTTGATTAGATCATGAGGGGGTTGATGGAGATGGCATTGTATTATTGTAGTAGTGGTTTAAAGCAATAAAGGTTCAGAAAATAATCATTTAAAAAGTCTTCTTCCACCAAAAAAAAAAAAAAAGAAAGAAAGAAAGAAAGAAAAGAAATTCACCAAATAAGCATTAATTTTTATTGTATGAAGTAATTCACTGGAAATTATTATTTCAGTCCTGAGGTCTATTTATTTTTTTATTCCTAAAAGCACAAACCAATCATCTCCACT
This sequence comes from Galeopterus variegatus, assembly GCF_000696425.1. Taxonomy (NCBI): domain Eukaryota; kingdom Metazoa; phylum Chordata; class Mammalia; order Dermoptera; family Cynocephalidae; genus Galeopterus; species Galeopterus variegatus. The sequence continues at coordinate 150,098 of NW_007729642.1, read as the reverse complement.
GGCATTTACTAGTGACACTAAATAGATGGGAAGGTTTTGAAGGAAGTTGCCCAGCCGAGTAGCCAAAGATTTCTATATATAAAATGGAACAAATCACAACAAAAATCTGCCTAACTTGTTTGCTAAAGGCATAAATTTCAGGGTGGAAAAAAAAGAGAGAAATGGTGGGAGAAAAAAAGAGAAAAAGGAGAATGAAGGAGATGTTCGTTTCCATCCTTCATTATCTGCCCATTCAGTCCTCTTTACCTCAGATACTTAGTATGCTCAAGCCTCCTTAAACAAAACACAGATGCATAGCTACAAATAAAAAGATGAATTGGTTTCACTACATGAAAATCTTACATTTCTGTACTACAAAATACATCATAAACACATTAAAAAACAAACCATGGATTGGATTTACAATATATTTAAACTGACAAAAGATAGAGATCCAGAATATATAATGTACTTCTACAAATCTATAAGAAAAACAAACAGTAGGAAAATAGGCAAAAGACTTGAACAGGCATTTCACAGAAGAGGAAATATGAATGCCCCATACATACATGAAAATATGTTCAATATAAATAGTTATCAAGATAATACAAATTAAAACAGCAAGGTACCATTTCCACTTCTGGCAAAATACAAAGTCTGACGATGCCAAATATCATCAAGAAAATAGAGAAAGGGGGAATTTCATACACTGGTGGTGGAAATACACTTTGGGACATTACATGGGGGAGCACTTTGGCAATATCTAGTGAATTTGAAGTTGTACATTTCCTAATGCCTAGTAGTTCCACTTCTAGTCATTTATCTTAGAAAACTTTTGCACACATGAATAAGTGACTTGTTCAAGGATGTTGCCACAGCATTGCAATAGGAAACAATCCAGATATTCATCAAAAGAGAAATGAATAAATTGTGTTATAGAAATACAGTGTAATACAAGGCAACAGATAAAATGAATGATATAGATACGCATGCATCAACATGAATATATAAAGTCTGAAAACAACAATAATACTTCATATTATCTGTCAATATACATATTTATATACTATATCTTAATATTATATTGTATATTGTATGTTAAAAATACACTAACAGGCATGGGAAGCATATACACCAACTGCAGGCTACAGCCTACCTCTAAGAAGAGGGGAGAACTATGTGAGCAGGGAGGGGTGAGATACCAAGGGGGCTACAACTCTATTACACTTTATTTCTTATAAAATGGCAAGACAGCATTTATTAATTTGGGGTTATGGGTCATGGGTGTTCATTAAATTGCTCTTTATACTTTTGTGTTTAAAAATATTTTATAATCTAAAAATAAATAAAATAAAATAAATACTGTCTTATCCTACCCCACACCAAAATGTCTACTTCAGTATACTTCTCTTACAAGCAAATTTCTACTAAATTTAGCACATGTTTATCAAGTGCCCACTATATACCCATCAATTACATTTTAAAACAAATGATGCCTGAATCCAGATGAATATATCTCTAATACTGAAGTTTCAGATATCAGGACAGACCTGTAGTTAAGATTTAGGAACATGCAGGAGGAGCCTTCATGGGATCTTTCAAATAGTAACCCAAATCCAGGCAGAAGAGAGAAAGGAGAGAGGAAAAGAAAAGAAAAAAACAAAGTGGGGAGCATGGACGATGAAAGAAATAAATGAATATCTGGGAGCACTTAGTACTTTCAAAGTTGTTACTAGTTTTTGAAGAACTATTTTCTCCATGTGCACGGTCCCCCTGCCTGCATTTTATAGATGGACCCCAATGCCTCAACAGTTTAGTAGTTATAACCTAGCTGTTATAACTTAGGCATTTGTGTATCCTCTGCTGCTGCCCATGTCAACTTCAAAGCGGGATTTAGAATTACACCACATCAAAAGAAAAACACTCTATAAAGCAGAAGTGGACAATGTAAATTTTACTGAAGATTTTGTGGTGAAGAGGAAAACATTTACATCAAAGAGCAGACAACTAATCAAAAGCCCCAATAGGCATTTTTCCCTCAAAGTTCCTCTTAGCAAGCAGATGCCAGTTTGCCAGTTTCTTCCTCTTTCCTGTTCCTGTCCTCATTCAACTCTCTTTCCCTTTCTCATCCAAATCATTTTAGCTCCATCCTGGGCAGCAGCTAAATTGATAAGCTTCCAGCTGTATTATCAAAACTTTCAACAAAAGTAGGTCTCTCCCCGGACTGAAAAGACATTAGCAAGCATTATCCCAAAGAGATCATAATGAAATACTCAAAGATAACCTGAAATGCTCTGATTATATTAACAGATTGACCACAAGTCAATTGTATCAGTTAACTATTGCTGGTAAAAAATAAACAAAAATCACTTTAAACTCTGTTTTAAAGAACATCATTTATTGTCATCCGTTAGTCTGCAGATTGCCAGGAGGTTGCTGATCTAGACTGTGTTTGGCCTGGCCAGCAGTTCTATTTCAGGCTTCAGGTACAGTTGGGCTTGTTCCTCACTAAAGGACAGGCTCGAGTCTCCTAAAATATATTTATTCTGGAACCCAGACTGAAAGTGCAGCTCTTCTTATGGTGATGGCAGAGGCACAAGAGGGCAAGGTCAACAACACAAGCTTATTTCATGTCTGCTTACATTACATCTATTAAAATCCTATTGGCCAAGTCAAGGAACATGGTTGAGTTCAAAGTCAAGGGGTGGGAAGGTGTGGAGATGGGAAGAAGAAGTAGATATTTTTGAACAATAACCTAATCTACCACATCAGTCAGTGTCTGTCAGTTCTGTGCTGGAGCCCTGCCTTTTGTCTGTTAACTTCCTGGCAAATGTTTCCACTAAATCTCTCCACTAAACTTCTAGAAATTCTAAAAGGCTATCTTTAGGGGATATTGAATCACAGCTTTCCTGTAATGAAGGAGATAAATGGTGTTATTTGACTTGCAGAGGAATGGATCCAGAGGTAGAATATGCAGGCAAATTGTGTCACGTTGATGGATTAAGAATCCCACAAATTATCCAATGGATTTTCCAACTAACCAAAAGTTATAAAGAACCCAGGGAGTCAAGGAAGGTAAGAGTCTTTTATCTAATGGAGCTGTCAACAGAGAGAGTTGAAGTTCCTTGTTTTATTCAGTAATTCATTCACTAAATATTTATTGGGTACCTACTATGGATCAGGCACTACAAAGAGGGCACATGATGAGTAAAATAGCTGAGATACTTACAATTGTGCAGTGCCATAAAAGAAAGAAACATAATGCTGCAATAAAAAATAATTGTGTGGGAGGGGAGAGGAAACTTAGAGTAGTCATGGGAGGTCTCACTGAAGAGATGGCATTTAGGCTGAAATCTGAAGGAAGAGAAGGATCTAGCTACATGAGAAACTGAAGAAATCGCACAACCAAGAGGCACAGATCACAGTTTATTGCCTATAACACTGATGAGAAAAGTTAAAGGATCAAAAGGCATTATATGATGGATGTCATTGTAACTGCTTTAGAGAAAGATGTCATGAGAAAGAAATCTATGGTTCATAAAAAGGGAAACAAAAAGGCAGAACAGGAATACAGTAGCGCTGTGTCCTGTCATAGCCCTCAATATCATACCCTCCACTGATCATACCCTCCAAAGTGTATTGCACCCAGCAACAAAAGATTGGCACATAGCCCGAGCTCTGCCACTAAGGAGCTAGCAACCTTGAGTACGTCATTTTCCCTTGCAGATCTTTGGTTTTCTAGTCAGTAAATAAAGAGAAAGCCTACATCAGTTTGTTTTCTTCCAGTATATCCATCAAAAATCTTGTTTGCTTTGGTATTAGTAAGTGTTATGCAAAAATGAGGGGAACAGAATAGAGTTAAGCAGGTTTCTTTACTGCAATGCTTCCTGGAGCCCTAAAGTGTACTCACATAGATTGGGAACCTCTCTAAAGGAAACAGAATATGCTGTGTGTTTCCAAAACTTAATTGATCAAAGAACTGTTTTCACTGGTCATATTCCAGAGATAGTATTTCAAGGAGCACACTTTAACACTCGGGAAAATGCTGCACTAGATGCTCTCTAAGGTCAATTCCAGCTCTGAGAGGTTCTCTGATGGTCACAAGCACCTCAGAAGAAGACCCTATTGGCACCAGATTTTCTATTAAAGGATATGACCCATGTACGTAATCATACCTTGGTTACCCAAAAAGAATTAAGGTACAATCCTAGTCCACTGAATACTAAAAGCTAATATTTAGTAAATATTGCTATAGCAAAATTGTAGAGTACAGTATATATGTGAAATATAGGCTATAATGTAAAAGGTAAATAGTTAACAACCAGACAATGGAGACGAGAACACCTTTTTTCTGAAGTTTGGGAGGGATGATGTTAAAAAAAAAAAAAAAAAAAGGAGGAAGGGACTGAAACAGACCTGTGCTGAAAACGATAAAAAAAAAAGGCATATTTCTTATTTTATTTTTAAAAATTTATTTATTCGTTGATATTATTAATTTCTTATGTTCTAAGATGTTGTTGCAGAGCAGTTGTGGAGGAGGGGGAGATGGGCATGGGAAAGGAAATGGGGTGGGAGAAAGAGGAAGGGGGGCGGCTGAGGCCCATGGCACCCGCCTCATTCCTTCAGGGAAGACCAGGAGGCTTCCAGCAGTGGCTTGATCATTGCTGGGCTGGATGCAGATGTCAGGGGGGCGTGGCTGAAGCTCTTGTCCCTCCACCACCCCAGCTCAGGAGACCAGGGGGCTTCCAGTGGTGGCTCGGTGGTCATTGCTGGGCTGGTTGCAGATGTTGGGGGCAGTGTAGCCAAGGCCCTCTGCCCCCACCACCCTGGCTCAGGAGCCCAGGGCACTTCTTTAGGTGGCTCAGTGGTCATCGCTGGGCTGGTTGTGGATGTCGGGGGGCATGGCTGAGGCCCCTGGCCCTTCCTACTCCCTGGCTTGGGAGCCCAGAGGGCTTCCAATCCTTGTAGGTTTTATAGGTGTTCTTTGGTTATGTGAGACCTTTACTAGTTAATATCAAACTTTTTCTCTGATCTGTGCGTATTTTATTTTTTCTTTCAGTTCTGTGTTGGATTATTTGCTGTTCCCACCACTTAAACTCTAAACTGGAACTAATTTGTTGTCCTTTGCTTACTTCTAAAATGGGGAAACTTCTTGTGGGGACCAGCACTTGAGCCCTGTAGTTGAGCTAAATTGCTGCTTTGCTGCTGATTCTCTGGGGAAGGCTTTTTATGCAGCTCAGGTTTTAATGGTTGACCTTGTATGTACTTCCAGGCCTTGTGAGTTCTGGTGCACCTGGGTATGTGGAAACTCTGGTCTGGGCCTGAGTCTTTTCAGCAAACTGCACCCCCTGCAGATCTGTGTTCCTGACCAGTCTCCACTAAGTGGTCCTTCACTGATTGGGGGACAGATCAGCTGTCCATGCTGTTTCCCAGTGTTCCCCTGGTGGGCCTGTCTCCCCCACAGCCTACACTCCAAACGCTTCCCATGGGATGGGCCATGCGCCAGTCCCTTGCAATGACTCACTGGCCTCTGAGTGGCTCCTTTTTCAGTTGTCTGTGGCTCCTCGCTCCTACATGGGTCAACAGGAATCCTGTTAGTGGTCTGGCTGGCCTGGGGACCACCAAGGCCCTCTTCTACCCTTCCACCTCCAAGCAACTTTATCCAAAGGGCACAGCTACAGCTTTTGCCAGCTCTTGCTCTGTGTACTCACCAGCTCCAGCCTTGAAGTGTCCGGGATTCGATATGGTGGGAATGATCCTTTCTTTCTTTCATCGTGGCTTCTACTGCCTTCATGAACACCATAGGTCTCTCCTCCTCTTCCCCTGAGCTCTAGTGGCCCCAGCTTGGCTGTCATTGCTTTTTTATAGTTGTAAATTGGTTGATTTGTGGGAAAGAGTGACACTGGGACCGTCTATTCCATCATCTTGACCGGAAGCCTTTACTTTCTTATTGTAATCATTTCCTTGTTCATGTATTCTGAAATCATGCCAGAAGTTTAGGAAACAATCCACAGTTAAGTGTGATTAAGTGGGAAACATGGGACGAGCTAGCTCTTTGTCCTCTTCGGGAGACCATCACCAAATCAATCATTTCAGGATTATTTATTATCTTTCCTCATTTTGCACCATTTGGCCAAAAAAATTGTTAACAATTTCTTTAAGCCACTTATAATTTGCCATGTCAATAAGTATGTCAGCTTTGTCATTTTTCAGGTTATTTCCCAGGTAATAGACATCCATTCATTCTAACTTTCCATGCTTCTGCCATTCTCAGCAAATAACACCAGGGTACTGGAACAGTCCATGTGCATCCAGATGACTGAGAACATTCATTTTGTCCTCAGACTGTGTGACCTTGAGCAAGTACTTCTCCTGACTGGACTTCAATTTCTTCATCTGTAATATAAGTGATTTGGACTAGATTGTTGTTAAAGTTCCTTCTAGCTGTAAAATTCTCTGATTCCATTTTGCATTCTAATTAAATTACTAAAAAATTATACACGTTAGTTTTAAATCCCCTTCTCACCTGCACCCATTCTGTTTCCTAAATATATATTTTAAATTCTTATACTATCCTATCAAATTTTAGATACAAAAAATAGAAATAATTAAGCACCCTAGAACATTCAGACTTACAATCCTTTCATTAATTAATGTAATTTCAGGTGGAGAATAACAAATGAAATAAATAAAACCTTGGGTGGTGACAACTTAATAGCTAATAATTTTAAGTGGGCAGATATAAATATTATCTTTTCTGGCTTTTCATGTGCACTTCAATTTTCCCAATATCTTTTTCTCTCATAATAATGTTTTAATCAATCACTGGTACTTATTAAGCATCTCTAGTGTGCCCATTCCTGTACTAGTTGCTACAAAGAATTAAAATAGACTTCAGCGACTTCAAACAGCCTTAATTGGGGCTGGGGAAACAAAACTTATCCCAAGAAGCAATTAAGGACAAATATCAGATGATGTATCATCAGGCGCTAAATTGTGTGGTATAAGCCAGCAGTTCTAAACCTTGTTCCCCTCAACAACACATATAATGAATGTCTTCTACACTTGGAATACAATACATGCTCAATAAATATTTATTGAATAAATACACCAATGAATCTTCACATCTTTTAGAAAATCATATAAGAGTATCCAGGATTCTAATAATTCCAGCCCTTCTCTCCCATACAGGTGATAAAAAGAATGTCTATTATAGGACTAATCCACTTGAATATAATCTGCTTAAATACATATGTATACACATATTATATACATATATGTATATATATTTGGAGGGAAATATATTTATTATTATTTTTACCAAATTAAAACACATTTTATAATCCGTATTGCAACACTGTGTGAGAATGTTTGGCATAGACTATAGATGCTATAGTAGGTCAACGAAAATGGAGACTACTATGGGCTGAAGTAGTTATAAGGGCTTTCATGGACACAAAAGAAGGAAGATTTAGAAAATAGGTAGGAAAGCTACAGATAAGCTATGAGAAGTGGGGAAAATAAACATGGAGTGGGCAGGAAGCCATGAGGATGCAGAACTGAGGCGGAGGATCTTTTCTGGGGAGCCAAAGAAAGCAGGTTTGGGTAGGTAAGATCAGATCAGTTCATGGCAGGCTATACATACCGGTCTGAAGCCTTCCGAGTTTATCTAAATGTCAACAGGCAGCTATTGTAGAGGCCTGAGCAAAGCCCAGCAGAACAGGGGTTTGTGAGATTTGTGTGTGTGTGTATGAATGAATGTAAAAGAGACGGGGTAAAAAAAAGAAAAGCAGTACAAGATTTATCTTTTTTTATAGACCTTTTCTAAAGGGGTGGCAACTGAAGCCTGGCATTTTAATAGCATTTTATGAGGCATCATATATTTTAATTAATGTTAAACTGATTTATACCCTACAGGGTTATACACAAATAGCACAATTAAATAAAGGAAGACACATGTGCATAAGTTTGCATGTGTCTATACGTTTTTACAGACACATCCTTCAACTACAGTTGACTGTGCTTCTGTTAGAAGTTCCAGGTTCCACCCACATCCCAGTCTTCTTGGCTTCAATCATGAAGCAGAATTAACAACACACAACAATTTTGGGGGGATTACTTCCCATAATTAAATATAAAACAACTTGAACACTATGAAAAAGTGATGCTCTAACAAGAAAAGGGAGATTAGTCATATTGCCACTTTGCTGCCCGCTGCCCACCCCCATCCCTGGTTAGGCTTTCAACTGGGAACTGCATTTATTTTTTCAACCATAAAATCAAGTTTCTTGGGCCTGCCCAGGGACCCAGGATAAGGAGCTGGGGAACAGACCTCCCCCCTCCCACAGCCAAGCATACTGGGACAGCACATGAGGGCTCGACCAGAGGCTCGAGGCATGGAGAAGGAGACTGAACCTCCCTCCCACAACCAGGCACACCTTGCCAGCACCTTGGGTCCCACATGGCAACCCAGGGCATGGAGAAGAGGACTGAACCCCCCTCCCACAACCAGGCACCCCATGCCAGTGCCTCGGGCCTTCCCCAGGGCATGGAGAAGGGGACCAGCCCCTCCCACAACCAGGTACACTGCACCAGTGCTTTGGGGCCTATTCGGGGACACAGGGTATGGAGAAGGGGACGGGACCCCCCTCCCACAACCAGGCACTCCATACCAGCACCTCGGGGCCCACCCGGGGATCCAGGGTATGGAGAAGGGGACTGGACCCCCCTCCCACAACCAGGCACACTGTGCCAGCACCTCAGGACCCACTCAGGGACCCGGGGCATGGAACCAGGGATCAGACACTCTCCACAACCAGGCACACCACCAGCACCATGGAGCAGGCCAAAAACGTCTCCTCCATGTGGGTGGCCCACCACAGCCACCACGATAACCATGGCTGCCACGAAGGCAGCTAGACACCACAACCACCATGCAGATGGTCCACCAGCCACTGGAGTGAGTTGACAAAACTAGAGCCACCAGCAGAGATAAAGAAAGGAGGAGGATGTCTCTCACCACAGAGCCCATTTCATAGTGACAGAAGAGACATCTGCTCTGTGACAGTATTGGGGGACCTGATCACACCTCTCACGATTGGACAGATCATTTGGGCAGCAAATCAACAGAGTAACCATTATTCTTTCAGAGGGAGAGAAGAAATCTAGGGTGATTAGAGGGGTGAGGGGGAGGGAAAGGGGGGGCGAGGAGGGATTGGACAAAGGGCATAAAGAATAATTACGATTTGTAACAATATATATGCTAGTAATATTGAAAAAAAATCAAGTTTCTTAAAAGCTTGCCATGCACCTTAATGCAATTGCGTGCATTTCCCCTTTGGAAAGGAAGAAAATGACTTTCCTTACATGGTAAGAGAAAAATGTTGCTGAGCTGAAAATGTATAGTATATGTGGGGGGTGGGGAAGTGAAGAGATGGGGGATAATAAGAGAATGAAATGGATGGCATTTTTAACCTCATGATCTCAACCCTAAGTACACACAGACCTCCCAGATTCTGTAGTGGTAGGTGGCAGAGGCATGCATGGTAGAAAGGACAGGGGTTATTTTCTCCTGTATTCAACAATGGAAGAAAGTGAGATGAAGAAAGACTACGTGACTTGCCTAAGATCTAACAGATAGGCCGTGTATATACTTTTTGCTACCATAAAAGTCATCATTTTAAAGTGTACATTTCAGTGTTTCTTAGTATATTCACAAGATTGTGCAAGCATCACTGATATCTAATTTTAAAACATTTTCATCACTCCAGAAAGAAACCCCATACCTGTTAGCCGTCACTCCCCATCTCTTTGTTCCTCCCAGCCCCTGGAAAACACCAAGCATTCTGTTTCTATAGGTTTTCATGTCTTGGCTAATTCATGTAAATGGAATCATACAATAAGAAATCTTTTGTGTCATATTACTTTCACTTAGCATAATGTTTTCAAGATTCATTCATATTGCAGCATGCATCAACATGCTACATGTTTTTCTATGCCCAAATATTCCACTGTATGTACAAGGCACACTTTTTTACCAATTCATGGACATTTAGATTGTTTCCAGCTTTGTGGCTATTATGGCGAATGCTACTATGAACATTTTTGTGTGGACATAGTCTTCCATTTCTTTTGGACATGTACGTAGGAGTGGAATTGCTGGGTTATATGATATTTCTATGTTTAATTTTTTGAGGAACTGCCAAACTATTTTCCAAAAGTGTTGCACCGTTTCACATTCACACCGTGGAATGATTGAGAATTTCAATTTCTCCACATCCTCATCAACACTTGTTAGTATCACACTCTTTTATTATAGCCATCTTAATAGACACGAAATGATTTCTCATTTTGGTCTTGAATTGCATTTCCTTAATATCTAATGATGTTGAGCATCTTTTTATGTACTTATTAGCCACTTGTATATCCTCTTTGGAGAAATGTCTATTCAAATAATTTTTGCCCATTTTTCAATTGAAATATTTACCTTCTTATAATTGAGTTTTAAGAGTCCTTTATATATTCTACATACAAGTCCCTTTTCAGATAGATGATTTGGAAATATATTGTCCCATTTTGTAGGTTGTCTCTACACTTTCCTTTTTATTGAAACAAAATTGATTGTGCATATCTGTGGGGTACAGCATTAAATAACAATACCTGTGTACAATATGTGATGCTCAAATCAGGATAATTAGTGTGTTCAGCATTTTACAATATAATCATTTTCATGGCACATTACCAATTTCTTGATAAGCCCCCCTTCCCTCTCCCTTTGCCACCTCTGTTGGCCTCAGTTCTGTTCTCTCCTTTTGATTGTTGTATCTTTATTTGTTTTTTTTGTTTGTTTGTTTGTTTTTTGTTGCTCCCACTCACGAGTGAGGACAGGCAGTGTTTCTCTTTCTGTGCCTGACTTATTTCACTTAACATGATTTTTCCTAAGTTCATCCGTGTTACTGTGAATGGCAGAATTTCATTCTTTTTTTTTAATGGTGGAGTAGTATTCCATTGAGTTTATATACCACATTGTCCTTATCCACTCATCCATCAATGGACTTTTAGGTTGGTTCCAACTCCTGGCTATTGGGAATAGAGCTGCGATATACATGAGAGTGCAGGTATCCTTTCAACATGATGATTTCCAATCCTTTGGGTATATACTCAGCATTGGGATTGCCGGGTGATATGGCAGTTCTATTTGTAGTTGTTTGAGGAACCTCCATACTGTTTTCCATAACAGCTGTGCTAATTTTTAGTCCTACCAACAGTGTAGAAGAGTTCCCCTTTCCTGGCATCCTCACCAGCATTTGTTATTCTCTGTCATTTTGATAATGGCCAGTCTTACTGGGGTGAGATGATACTCAATGTAATTTTGATTTGCATTTCCCTGGTGCTGAATGATGGTGAGCATTTTTTCATGTGTCTGTTTTCCATTTGCATATCTTCCTTTGCGAAATGCCTATTGAGCTCCTTTGCCCATTTTTTAATTGGGTTACTTGCTTTTTCACTAAGTTGTTTGAGTTCCTTGTATATTCTGGGTATTAACCCCTTGTCAGATGTATAGTTTGCAAACATTTTTTCCCATTCTGTAGGTTGTTTTTCGATCTGTTGATTGTTTTCTTTGCTGTGGAGAAGATTTTTAGTTTGATATAATCCCATTTGTTTATTTTGTCTTTTGTTGCCTGTGCTTTTGGGGTCTTATTCATAAAGTCTTTGCCCAGTCCTACTTCCTGAGGTGTTTTCCCTATATTTTCTTTTAGTAGTTTTATAGTTTCAGGTCTTATATTTTGAGTTTATTTTGGTTTATGGCAAGAGGTACAGACTAGTATCATTTTTCTACATATGGATTTCCAGTTTTCCCAGCACCATTATTTGAAGAGGCAGTCTTTTCCCCAATATATATTCTTGTTGCCTTTGTCAAAGGTCAGTCAGCTGTATGTATGCAGGCTCATATCTGGGTTCTCTATTCTGTTCCATTGGTCTGAGTGTCTGTTTGTGCCAGTACCATGCTGTTTTGGTTACAGTATTAGTCTGTTTCTGTGCTGCTATAACAGGATACCTGAAATTGGATAATTTATAAAGAACAGAGGTTTATTTGGCTTACGATTCTGGGACGGCTACATCTGGTGCAGGCCTCAGGCTACTTCTACTCATGGCAGAAAGCAGCAAGCAGCCAGCAGGTACAAGCATATCACATGGCGAGAGGAAGCAAGAGAGAGGAGGTGCCAGGGTCTTCGAAACAACCAGCTCTCAGGGGAACTAATAGAGCGAGAACTCACTCACTACCCTCCCTGCCCAGGGAGAGCATTAATCCATTCATGAGGGATCCTCCCTCGTGACTCAAACAGTTTCCAACACTACCACATTGGGGATCAAATTTCCGCATGCATTCTGGAACGACAATATATCCAAATTCCATCATTCTGCCTCTGGTCTCCCAAAACACATGTCACTCTCACATACAAAATGCAATCATTCCATCTTGACTTCCAAGAGTCTTAGCTTGTTCCAGCACCAACTTAAAAGTCCAGAGTCTTGGGCCGGCCTGGTAGCGCACTGCTACAGTGCGCCGCTTGGGAAGCACGGCGGCGCTTCCGCCGAGGGTTCAGATCCCACATACAGACTGGTTCCCGCTCACTGGCTGAGCGAGGTGCGGGGAGCAACACCGAGGGTTGCGATCCCGTTGCCGGTCCCGGGCCGGTACGGGTGCGACACTGAGGGTTGTGATCCGTTGCCGGTCATGAAAAAAGACAAAAAGGAAAAAATAAATAAATAAATAAATAAAAGTCCAGAGTCTCACCTGAGACCAAAGGCAAACCTCCTTCCAGCTGTGAACCTGTAAAAATCATAAACTTATCTACTTCCAAGATACAATGGTGGAACAAACATTGGGGACACATTCCCATTCCAAAAGGGAGGAAGAGACCAAAAGAAAGGAGAAACAAGCCCCAAACAAGTCCAAAATCCAGCAAGGCAGATGTTAAATCTTAAAGCTCCAAAATAATCTTCTTTGACTCCAAGTCCTGCATCCTGGGCACAATGGGCCCCACACCTATAGCTCTGCTGGGCACAGCCCACTGGGCTGCACTGGTGCCTGTGGCTTTTCCTGGCCTGTGTTGTACATTGCCAGTGGCCCTACAGTTCTGGGGTCCTGGCAGAAGCCCTGCTGCCTTGGCTCTTCTAGACCTTTCCCTGATAGGGGCTCTCTGGGGGAGCTCTGACCCCACATTTCTGTTCTGCATTGCTCTAGTAGATGGTCTCTGAGGCAGCTCAACCCCCATGGCAGGTTTCTGCCTGGGCCTCCAGGCTTTTCCATACAGTCTCCAAAATCTGGGTGGAGGCTGCCATGCCTCCACTGCTCTCATGTTCTACAGGCCTGCAGACTTAACATGATGTGGGCACCACCAAGGATTCTGGCTTGTGCTCTCCAGAGCTACTGCATGAACCACACTTGGGACCACTTGAGGCAGGACTGCTCCAGGCAGAGTGGCTGGAAAGCAAGAAGCAGGTTTCCAAGGGCAGCGGTGCCCCAGGTCTGTCCACCAAAACAACTCGGTCCCCCTAGGCCTCCAGGTCCTGATGGGAGGGACACACTTCCAGACTTCTGAAATACCTTCAGGGCCTTTCTCCCATTGTCTTGGCTATTACCATCTGGCTGCCTCATCAACAAGCTAATGTCTTTAGCAACCAGTCTATCTGCTGCACCCTTGCATTTTTCTCCTGCTCTCTGCTTCTCTACTACATGACCAGTCTGCAAATTTTCCCAAAGCTTTACACTCTGCTTCCCTTTTAAATTCTGCCTTTACATCATGCCTTTTCTGCCATAACTCAGCATAGGCTGTTGCACATAGCCATGCAGCTTCCTTAACACTTGGTTGGTTGGAAATTTCTTCCACCAAACATTCTGGTTCACAACTCTTAAGTCCCACATTCCACACAATCCTAGGACATGGACACATTCAGCCAAGTTCCTTGCCAGTTCATCGCAAGGTTGATATTTGCCCCAGTTTCCAATAAATTCCTTCTTATTTCTATCTGAGACCTCCTTAGAATGGTCTTTACAGTCCATATTTCCATAAGCATTCTAGTCACCACCATTTAACAAGTCTCTAAAACATTCCAAACTTTCCCTCATCTTTTTGTCATCTTCTGTGTCTTCCAAACTCCTCCAACCTTTGCCTGACACCCAGTTCCAAAGCTGTTTCCACATTTTCAGGTATCTGTATAGCAATACCTCACTCCTCAGTACAAATTTTCTGTATTAGTCCATTTCTGTTGCTTATAACAAAATACCTGAAACTGGGTGATTTATAAAGAAAAAGAAAATTTATTACTTACAGTTTCTGAGGTTACAAAGTCCAAAGTCCATCTGGTGGTGGTGAGTGTTCCAGGGGTCTCACATTGCAAGATAGTGGAAGCAGAGAGCAGAAAGAGAGACTGAGTCTCCTCTCTCTTCTTTCAAAGCCCTCAGAACCATGCCCCTGACCACAATTTTTAAGAATGTATTTGCATGTGAAAAGGACATGAGTTTGGGGGGGGCAGGGGCAGATTACAGTGGATTGAATTATGTCCCCACAAAACTCACTGAAGCTTGAATTGTGTCCCCCAAGTTTCATGTATTAGAAACTTGGTCCCCACTGTGACTGTTAAGAGGGTGGGAAATCCTATTATGGTAACTGAAAGGTGGAGCCTTCAAGAAGTGATTAGATTGTATGACCATGCCATAGTGAATGGATTAAAAATGGTGGTCAGGGGTTTTTGTTGTCATATCTAAGAAACCATTGCCTAATCCAAGGTCATGAAGATTTACTCTTATGTATTCTCATAGGAGTTTCATAGTTTTATGTGTTAGATTTAGATATTTAACCCAATTTGAGTTAATATCTATACATGGTGTTGGGTAGGGGGATATCTTTATTATTTTACATGAGGATATTCAGTTGTGCCAACATCATTTATTGAGGAGTAATCTTTCCCCCATTAAATTATCTTGGTACTCTTGTTGAAAATCAGTTGACTATAAATGTATGATCTTATTTCTGAACTCTCAATTCTATTCCACTAATCTAAATGTCTATCCTTTTGCCAGTATCACACTGTTTTGATTACTTCAGCATTACAATAAGTTTGATACAAGAAAATGTAAGTCCTTCAACTTCATTCTTCTTTTTCAAAATTGTTTTTGCTATTGTGGGTCTCTTGCATTTCCATATGAACTTTATGATCAGCTTGTTAATTCTTGCGAAGAAGCCAACTGGGATTTTTTAGAGATCGTGTTGTATCTGTTGATCAGTTTGGGAAGTATTGCCATCTTAACAGTAGTAAGTCTATGAACATTGGATGTCTTTCCATTTATTTAGGACTTCTTTAATGTCTTTCAATGATGTTTTGTAGTTTTCATTGCACAAATTTTTCACCTCTTTTGTTACATTTACTCCTAAGTATTTTATTATCTTTTATCCTCTTGTAAATGAAACTGTTTTTTTCTTAGTTTCATTTTGATATTGTTAACTGTTGGTGCTTAGAAATACAATTGAGTTTTATATATTGACCTTGTATCCTGCAACCTTGCTGAACTTGTTTAATGTTTCTAATAGTGTGTGTGTGTGTGTGTGTGTGTGTGTGTGTGTGTAAATTCTTTAGGATTTTCTATATTCAGAATGTTATCATCTGCAAATAGAGATAATTTTACTCTATTATTTCCATTCTAGATGTCATTAATTTCTTTTTCTTGCCTGATTGCCCCAGCTAGAGCCACCAGCACAGTGTTGAATAGAAGTTGTGAAAGTGGACAACCTTGTCTTATTCCTGATCTTAGGGGTAAAGCATCCTGGCTTTCAACATTAAATATAATCTTAAATGTTAGCCATGGATTTTTCATAGATGGACTTTATCAAGTTGAAGAAGTTCCCCTCTACTTCCAGTTTAGCAGAAGGTATATATTAGCCACAGTAGAAATCAGGTCTCTTGAATCTGAGTTGAATCTGAGTTTTCTACTAATACACACTGTCCCCTCAGTTTTTGCCTGTCCCTACCTCTTGTTTTCTTAAGTGCAGATTGAGATACAAATTTTCAGAAACTCAGTTACAAACTGTGAACCAAACTGTGAACAAAATCTCTTTCCTTCCCTCTTTGTAATATATATGTGAGTGTGTGCATGCATACATACACACTCATATATCTATATATTGATATCAGATATAGAAAGAGATATATGAGAGTAAATATATATATATGAGTTCTTCAAAAAGTTTGTGGAAAAATAGAATTAAAAGATAATATAAATCTTTCCATAAACTTTTTGGAGGCCCTGTCTGCACTTATCTTTGTCATAGCTGAGTTGAACAACATTAAGTAGAAGTTACACCAGGACCTTTGGCAAGTAGGGAAGCAAAGTAAACTGATACCAAGCAGACACAGTTATCAAAGATTTTAATCCTGCATAGAGCTTAACTTCAGATTCTGGGTTCAGACAGTATACCTTTGAGACAGACAGTTAGGTGTCCAAAAGAGAATGGCCCTAGACCTTCAGTAGAAACATCTCTTCAGCCAGGATTCAGGTCGTGATTCTGATTCTGGGGGAAGTAAGAACTGAACAGTAGTATCAGACAGTATAACCAGAACTTTGGGAATGAGAGCTGACCTCATTCCAAGCTTCATGAAATTGTTTAGGGGTAGTTCAAGAGGTGCAGGGAGACACTATTAATGCACAACTTGACTTTGGAAGAATTGGCTCAGGACTGTGGCAGCCCTGAATAAAACCATAGGTCCAACACAGGGTTATCTGGAAGAGGCAGAGGCAAGTGTCTAATAATTGTTAACCAGTTTCAAAGAATATGTCATTGATAAAATCATGTCTACTGGCTCCATGGCTTCAAATACATGTTTCCAGATATCCAAATATGCTTCTTTACCTTATCATATATGTTTCCCCTGCCCCATCCCTTGATTACCTACCACTCTCAATTCTCAACCTGCATACTGTGGACTCTACTCCACCACCCACCTCACATTCACATACCCAACAGCTGTCAAATTGGGAGGGAAAGTGTTTGAACCTTGCTGCCAAGTCAACAGCTATTCAGTAAGGTGAGGTATTGCAGCAACAGAGGGCCAAGGGCATTTCTGTGTTGCTTTTGGTCATTGGGTTCCACCTCAATGTAACTTTTACTACTTAAATATACCTTATATTGACAGGTTAGTCACATTCTTTTCAGAGGTTTGAGAAAGACTTATAAGGTTGAAGAATCAGTTTATAGGAATATTTTGAAAAGATTAAGACTATCAACAGATCTAATATAGAACCAGTATCTACTTCAGCAGAGACTAGTATGAATCTCCATGGTCAAACACACCCTGCAAAGGTACAAATGGAATACTGAAGTAAAGCATGTCTTGACATTCAAAGGGCTTAAAGGAATCTTCTAAAGGTCATCGTTACCTAGGAAGCATTGGAAAAACAAAGGGGAAAATGTGATGTAAAGGGAAAAATCAAATACCTACAGCATGAGTTTCATTTAATGAAATTAAATATAAATTGATAGAAGTAAATTGAACTGAAAACCAAACTCCACTTTCTTCACTTAACTCTACAAGACATTTTCTGTTCACTTTGGATGAAGCATCTATGAACATTTGATTCTAACACTTTTGTTGTAAAGTTTGCTGTCCCCTTTGGTCTTTTTCTCAAGTATTTATGATCTAACAACAAACACTTAAATGTGCTAAGGAAGCTCCACACTTAAAATAGCCCAGCATTGAATCCTTTGGTAAACCAGATTATCATTTTATCATGGGAATAATCTATCCCTAATTTATATGTTTTCTCTTGTTGAATTGATATAGTACAGTTTCTTAAAGGAGTGTCTATCTGAATAAGTGTAATAACTAAAGAAATAGCATGGGATCCTGAAAGCAAAGTGTTTCTTTATGCGGCACCCTATGCAAACATATCGGTAGAATAGAAAAAGAAATCAAAGCACCGGACTTTTCCTTCCCCATCCCAACATAAAGACCTTGCTGAGCCTATGTCCCTGTTACTCTGGATCTTACTCTCTGTTGCAGTAAATAGGAAACAATGGATTTGCCAGATTAAACTGTCCCTTAATGATAGATATATTGGCAGATTATTATGTAATGTAATGTTTTTACCCAGTTTAAAGCATATTTCCTTGGCAAGGGCCTTAGGGTGAGATACTTATAATGGCAATTTCAAGCAGGCTGATGAGAGAATTGAGGAAGACATCTGATGCCCTTCACATCACCCATCAATTCTACCTACTGTGGGAAGAAAACCTTTTTCATGAATTGCAGTGTTTCCCCAAATTCAGGCATCCATATTTACCTCCACAATTCTTTCCATATTCATAAATTGCAAGTATTATGGGTTTCCATGTATTATGTATCAACAGTACTATTACTTATTCAATACTTTCTTTAAAGTAACTTTTATTTAAATACCTACTTTAGCCTTTATGCCATAATATCTATAAAGTCATGAGTGTTTGTGTTAGCTTTATTTTTATAATTTACATTAAAATAAATCTATAAAAGTTGAAATAAAAATGTTCACATGTATATTACCTTAGAATTTAACGTACTAGTAGTGGCACACTATCACACCCTGGCAAACACTTACTAGACCAGCTCCATCATTTTGAGTATCATGAAATTCATCAAAGATAAGAAATATGCAAGTGCCAGAAAATGTATACAGTTCAAAAACGTCTTAAGGACAGTTTCTCCATGCCTACTATAAGCAACAGTGACCCTGCATAATCTTGCCCTGATATCCTACAGCAAAATGTCAGTAATGATTGACTAGGCTTCTATGAAGGCTCTAGAGCCCCCAAACTCCAAAAGTTAGTTAAGTGTGCCTAGTGTCAACCCCAAACCCCAATTCATATAATAAAGTTTACATTAAAAGTCAAGGTTTTGATGAGTGTCACACTTGGAAACCAATTAAGTGGGCTGAAAGGAAGACACAATTTTCCATTGTCTAATTGACTTGCAGCACCTTCAAGGTAATAAATTTGTCACATTGAATTATTAATGAGAAATGAATATTTGACTTGCTGCCTTGAATAGAAAATAGTTCATTATCGGGTAGCATTGTTCCTTCCAAATAATGAGTCTGGCACTAGGGGAGTTTAGGGACAATATGACTGAAAATTGTATTTTTCTTTATCACTATATTTCCCATACCATATACCTCTTTAAAACAAAATCTTGTGATTATTTTAACAGGCAGAAATAGTACCTTTTATTTGGAGATTAATTTGCATTAATTTTCATGGTCATAGACTTTATAAGTTTACCCCATATTTTCAAATACTAAAACATATGTTTGTATTAGGAAAAAAAAGTTCCCCAGAACTATTTTATTATTTAGTCAATATTTTCTTTAAATCAAGTCTCTTGTTTACTTTTTACACCTCCTGGGCCATAATATCCATTAAATTGTGGTATATGAGTTTCAATGATTTTCAACTATGTATCAAACTAAACACATTACTATTAAAAATATAAAATATTGGCCTGTATACCACATATAAATATCATCTACATATTTTGGGTAACACTGTACATACCACATTTTTTGAAACACTGCATTAAATAATATGTATTAAACCAAGTAGATTCTTGAGAAAGTATGGGAAGAAGAAAGTATGTAATGTACAAAAATCAAAATTTAAAAACATTCTTTCGGGGAAAGACCTGGAGTCATATATAATTTGTTACTCTTTTAGTAAGAAATTCACTACTATCACCCCGCCCCACTTCACCAAACCCTGCTTATTTAAAGCCATGCCTATTCTTCCCTCTTAAAGTCTTCCTTAATTCCCCCAATCAGTTCTGATCTTGTTTTTTTCTGAAATTCCTTAACAGTGTATATTCCCTTTAAGACTCTTATCGTATTCTGACATCAGCTGTAGTTATGTTTGTACCAGACTTATTTCTTTCATCAGACATCGTATCCCCTGAAATACCTACCACAATATTTTAAACACAATAGGTGCTTAATAAATATTCATTGAATTATAAGAGTATGGCACAAACCAGGATACTTTGCTAAGTGTAGTTAATCTCACAAACCTTTGTTTATTAGGAATCTTGAATGGCCATTATCTGAATACCAAGTCTCAGAGTCTACACATAGACGATGATGATAAAGGCATAGGAGGTTTGGGTGAACATACAGAGACCGTATGTCTTGTGGTAGATGCTGAGAGTCTTATTTCAGCTTCTAAGTGTCATCGGGTGGCTTATTGCCATGCTCTTTCCATAAGCCTACCTACTGGAACAACATATCTTGTTTGATGGGTTGAGCAAGTAGCAATTAGATTTTTTTTTTATCCAGGCCACATTTCTTGATCATGTCTGTGCTGTGTTCATTATGCTCACTCCCTTGACATCAATAAGTCAATTTTAAAGAGCATCCAATGCTTTACAGGGTATTATGGAAAGCCCTCTTCGAGTAATGCAGTTTTTTTCATTGTCCCTGATTATGTACAGCTCTTCCATGGAAAATAGGATATTATATTTTCTGAAGATTTGTTTTTCTTAGCCTCCCTCAACTCTGTCTCCTAAAACTAAGGTCCATAAGTAGAAAAAATAACATATATCTGGAATAATCAGGCTCAGTTATAATCTAAGTATTTTTAAATTTCACAGTCAAAAGAGATATTTTATGCCCCTTTTCCTCCCTAGACAAAGGACTAGAAAACTCATATATGGTAAGTACCATTTACTGTAGAAGCACACACATTGAACACACTGTAGCAGATAGACAATGCCAGGATGACATTTATTCTTCCCCAATGAAGGTGGAAGAGGAGTTCTAGAACTGAGGCCCGCATACAAGTGTGTAGAAGGCCACTAAGGCAGAATGCTCATATCGCTGTTCTTCCCATTATAGGCATAGTGGGTTATTTTTTCCTACTGATTTATTTTTATATTTGGCAAAATATTTGAGACATAATTAAAGATGATAGATAAACTAATGAGATAGATAGATAGATAGATAGATAGATAGATAGATAGATAGATAGATAGATGATAGATAGATAGATAGAATATGAGCCATTAAAACCAGAATAATGGAGCTAACATTTTGGAATAAAGGAAGAGAGACTGGACATATCTTCAGGAAAAAAATATAGATTAGTAGTAGTATAGCAGTTGCTCACAAAACTGAGTTTGCTGACAGCCAATGCAAGAGTAGTATGCAGTGAATTATGCAACACATTATCTAATAACAAGGAGAATCAGATAGAGTAACTTTGTCCTAGCACTGAATTCTGAGAGCTGTGTGGATGAATCATTTCATAGAAAAAAAAAATGTGTAGCATAATTTATCAAATCTTTACTCAACTAGGAGCCTGGACTCCAAAAACAAATGAGACCCAATCACTAACCTTGAGGTACAAACAGTAAAATTAGTGGGGTATAAATGTTTGTGTATGCATACATGTGTGTAGAGATAGATATGATTCAGTTTACTTGAAGTGAGTTCCTAAAGGAAGTATTCTGAAGAAAAATGTTCTTACTGCTTATTTTTTACTAGAGCTAGCCAAGAACAGAATAATCTAGTGCAGTGGTCCTCAAAGTTTGGTCCCCAACCAGCAGCATCTGTATCACCTGGGAACTTGTTAGAAATGAAAAATTTTGGAGCCCACTCTGGAGCTACTCAATCAGAAACTCTGGGGCTAGGGCTCAGCAAACTGTGTTTCAACAAACCCTCCAGGGGATTCTGATGTACTCTAATGTTTGAGATCCACTGGCTTAGTAATGCCACCCCCACCCCCGATCTTTACCTCCCATATCCCTTACTAGGATTCAGGTCTTGACCCCTTTCTCCCCAGCTGGGGACCCAGACTGCCTAAATATTCTGACATGTTCAGCCTTTCAATCCCTACTCCTCCTCCAGAATGCTTCCTAAAGCAAAGGACAAAAAGACATAGCCATCTCCTAAAATAAATTTCCCAAAGCTCATGACATGCTTCACACACATCAAGCCTTCAGAATTGCCTGGAATAATAAATCCAATTTCAAAAGTAAATTGATGTGTTTTGAAGATAAAAGTATAGCTGAGGATCAAACAGTGTAAATGATTCTAGTAGTAGTATAACAAATTTGGGGAATTTCTTTAAACTTTGAAATAACAGCCAAACAAATTATTCTACAAATGAAAGCCACCAAAATACAGTCGTATTTCATGTTTCATTCAATCAGAGATCACAAAATCTCATCTAACTGCAGTAAGGGGGGAGAAAGGAAAATGAGCAAAACAAAACTAAATAAAATAACAAACAAAAAGTTCACAAGAAGCAAAACTGGATGTCACAATGTCTATCTTCTAATCTGATTTAATTTACTCATAGGGTAATTTCTTAGGCTAATATACCGATACCATTTTTATTTTAGACAAAATTTTAACAGAGTTAGTGGTTTTCTCAGCCCACAGCTAAGAGAGAGTTGGAGAAATTGTGTGGGGTTTGCCCATTGACAACAGCAAGAAATTCATACCTGGGGGACATAGAAAGCCGGGAAGGAATACATAAACTCCTTAACACCAGCACTAGGACATGCCGTGTCTCCCAGCCACACATAAAGTCCTTCTCCATACAAATCTGTGAAGGTTAATCCTAGACGTCAACTTGGTTAGATGAAGGAATGCTGAGAAACCTGGTAAAGCAATCTTTTCAGGTGTGTCCATGAGGGTGTTTCCAGCAGAGATTAGTATGAGAGTCTGAGTGGTCTGGGTGTGAAAGACCCACCCTCAGTGTGGGTGGGAACCATCCAATCCGCTGGGGGTCTGGAGAGAACAAAAGACAGAGGAAAGAGGTGAAGCTCTCTTTCAATCCACTGGAGCTGGGATACACTCTTCTCTTCTGTCCATGGACATCAGAGCTTGAGACTCTTCAGTTTTGGGATTCTGGGACTTACACCAAAGACATCAACAACTTCCCTGATTTTGAGGCCTTTGGACTTGGACTGAGCCACGCTACTGGCATCCAGTTTATAGACGGCCTATCATGGGACTTTTCTTCATAGTCACATGAGCTAATTCCCCTAATAAATCCCTTTCATACAATTATAACATATCCTATTGATTCTGTCTCTCTGGAGAACCCTGACTAATATAAAATCCAAGTCAAATCACCAAAATTTGCCAGTCAGTGTCATGGTCAACTTGCTGACTGACCAATTGACTTAAAATCGATGCTTTTTTTTTTTAAACCTACTTAGTTTTAATTAGTTTTTTACTTTGTCTTCATAAGAGCATTTTGAGGAATTTTCAATTTATTTCTGACTCAGCTCCCTACTGCTACAACTGGAGAATGAGAGACAAAAAACAGAGATGGAGGCTGAGGGTATAAACAGAATGCATTCATGGTAATATGCTATTGAATATAAAAAAGCCTTATGAATATGTTTTTTTAAGAATATTATCTTAAGGGCTGGCCCAGTGGCACACTGGAGAGTGCGCCACTTGGGAGCGCGGCGGCGCTCCCGCTGAGGGTTCAGATCCCATGTGGAGACCAGTTCCCGCTCACTGGCTGAGCGCGGTGTGGGTGCAACACCGAGGGTTGAGATCCCGTTACCGGTCAGTAAAAAAGACAAAAAGGAAAAAAAAAAAAGAATATTATCTTAATATGGTTACATTCACAAGAATTCATATTCAAGAGCATAGTCAAGAATGTATTCAAGGATATATTTAAGAGCATAATTTAAGTATATTCACTATATTCAAGAAGATATTGAAAAATATACTTGAGTATATTCAAGAACATATTCAAAAGTATATTAAGATACTAATATAGTCAAAATGTATTGCATGTATTTAAGATGCACAGATGGTCCCTAACTTAGGATGGTTTGACTTACCTTTTTCGACTTTACAATGGTGTGAAAACAATACATAGTCAGTAGAAACTATACTTTGAGTATCCATATGATCATTCTGTTTTTCACTCTCAGTACAGTATTCAGTAAATTACATGAGATTTTTAACACTTTATTATAAAATAGGCTTTGTGTTATGTGATTTTGCCCAACTGTAGGCTAATGTTTAAATGTTCTGAGTACGTTTAAGGTAGGCTGGGCAAAGCTATGATGTTCTGTAGGTTAGGTATGTGATTATTACATGCATTTTTTACCTATGATATTTTCAACTTATGATGGCTTTATTGGGATGTAACCCCATCATAAGTCAAAGAGCATCTGTATTCTAGAATATATTCTTCATGAATGCATTTGTATTCAAAAAATTTTTTTTCATAATTTCTTCTTAAATATATTCAATTAATTATCAAATGATTATATTCTCCTTATTCATATACTCTTTCTTTTGGTTGCCCATCATGCTCAAAAATTAAGATGAAACCAATTTATGTATAATATTTGTCTGCTTCCAATATTTGACATTGTTCTACTTAGTATCGATTCAATTTAAGCAAAGACAGATGTCCACAAAGCAATAGAAGGTTAGGCTTTCTTTAACTCCTGTCACCAGGAAACTATACAATATATTGCAACTATACATACACATCACAATACAAAGACATTATATGACCATGTACAGTAGTATTCCATGAAACTGAATGTCATTAATGTTACAATTCAATATCTTAATAAATATTAACATAAAAATGATGTTTATGTAATTTTCAAGTTACAAAATATTTTGCTAAAAGACTTTTATTCATCTTATGCTGTACACCTTTTTGGCCTGTGAAACCATCACTATATCTCAACCAATCACAAGAGTGAGTTTCCATAATGATGGCACAGAATTTTTAAAAATTAAAATAAAAAGTAAAAATGTTAAGTTATGCTTAATATACTTTGTTTATGAAATAAAGAAATGTATAACTCATAAAAATATCTCCATCTAAATGTTTAAAAATAGAATCAAAAACAAAAGTAAAAGTAGGAATTGATTATCAGGAAATTTCAATTATGTGTAAAAGAATATTCCATGTTTTTATCAGGTACCACTATAAAAATTTTCAAGAAAATATTAGCAAATAAAATTAATAAGTAGATTTTATCTCCAGCAATTCCACCCTGTAACCCAATGTCAGGTCCACCACTGGCCGACCGGAACAGCCCTAGCCTCGTTAGCAGTCTCTCCCTTGGTGCGTGAGCGAATTGCCCATTAAAGGATACTCAGACGTGGCGGGGGTTCTGTTGAGCAGTTCCGTTTATTATCACACAAGCACTGCTTTTAAAGGCAAATGGGGAAGGGAGGTTTTTACATCCTCCAATCAGCTTAAAGGTTACAAGAGCATGTATCCTGTCTCAATGCCTAGCTATTGCAATCATGCAGTGCTCACAAGCACAGAAGTGCGTATTTGACCAATAAAGGCTAAGGCAAGGTTCCCGCAGACACTCCCACCCTACTTCCTCCCAGAGCTGTCTTAGGCTGCCGTGTTAATACACCCTTGTGGGCTCATAATGGTGCTGCTTGTTATGTCACTTAAGGTGGCGTTAGTTTTTAAGGCCCGACAACCCAAGAAAGAGGAGCCCTTGTCCTGGGCATGAGCTTTAGAGGGCCCTGTGCTGATTCTCCTCAAACCATACCCCTCCCTACAAAATAGAGGATTTATAGAAATAAGTAAAAATGCCCACTTGGAGACCTCTAAAATTTCGTGGGTACTCAGGACTATAGAACTCCCAGCCCAAACAGATGCAATAATAGTGGACCTCTTCCCTAGGTCTACTGTGCTTCCAGGGCTTGCACAGATCTTATTGCTTGGGTCTTTCCTCCTGAAAGAATGCCATACATTAAAGTACACACCCATAGGTCAACAGGGTTGCCCGGGGAAGAACATTTTCAAGGGGTATAGACATAGCTTAGATGTATGGGTTGAGAGTCCACATGTCCAAGCAGGAGACCTCTCATGTGTAGTTTTGTGCTAGAAGTGAGAAATGAAGGGAGAAAGTTGAACTTGAAAGTCAACTCTCCTCAAGTCTCCATGTCCTGCCATAGAAATCTGAGAAGTCTGAGAATTCTAAATGGAAGCGTGGCTTTCCAGAGCCTCATAAAGTTATAATTGTCAAGGTAGGAGGAGAGAATGAATTGTATTTAGTAATCTTTTATCTTGGTTAATAACTTTAAAATATTTAGATATACAGTATCTTGGCCTCCATTTACAAGTATATTTCTTCTGCCTTAGGCCCCACAAATGATAGGGATGAGCCTGACCATAGGAATAATATTAGGAGCATATAAAACTCATATAATCAGAGAGTATGATGGGAATGTTGAAGTTAGAATCTCTGAAAGTTCTCTACTCCTTAAAAGCAATGAAAACCTCTGCCAAAAAATAGTCAAAATCAACTTTTTCCGAACTCTAAAATCAAACAAAGGCTTGCAACAACATAAGGAAGTCTTATCCAAGAAAAATGGCTGAATCTCAGTCAGAACAATGGGCTTTGTTGCATTTAAATATGCCCTATTCCTATCCTCATTTCTCCAGCTCTGCAGTATCTTTGAAAACCAACAGTCTTGAAATCACAGTAGCCCTGAAAATCAGAAACCTAGAAGTCATTGAAGGGGGACAGATTGGGTTTCAGCTTGCCAAAAACCCCATCCCCTGAGAATCGTCACTATCTAACATGTCTGACAAAACCCTGGAAATCTCCACCTGAAGGGCTTGTCTTTATTTGTATTGACTCGGAGATTGCTCAATTTGAACAGCTTTTCCGCCCAGTCACTTGTATCAACAATACAATCAGAGGCAATTGCTTAACACCACAGCTGAATAAGGTGGAAAGAGGGGTTAGGAAAAGCAAGAAGATGACCAAAAATCTTAAAGGGAAAGATGAGGAATGATATGTCCATAAAGGGCTTTAAGAGAGAGAAAAGGGCAGATTTGAATAAATAATATATTAAAACTTTCCAAATTTGGCAAAAACATTAATCTACACATCCAAGAACCTCAACAAACCTCAAGTAGGTTGAACTCAAAGAAAAAGAGAATATCTTAAAAACAGCAAGTGAGGAGCAATTTATTGCATGTAAGAGCTTCTCCATAAGATTGCCAGCTGATTTCTCATCAGAAACAACGGTAGCTGAAAGAGTCGGTTGACATATTCAAAGTTCTGAAAGAAAATGACTGTAAACCAAAATTCTATATCCAGAAAAACTATCTTCCAAAATGAAGAAACTTTTACATTCCCAAATAAATAAAAACTGAGGTAATATGTCACTAGTTGACCTATCCTGAAATAAATACTAAGAGAGTCATTAGGGCTGAAATGGAAAGGCATTAAACAGTTACTGTAATCCACCAAAAGAAATAAAGTAACTATATAGGTAAATATAAAATGTAGTATAAATGTAGTTTTTGCTTGTAACACTTAAGAATCTGCTAAAAATATGAGGATACTTCAAAAAGTTCATTGAAAGATCTATATTACCTTTTAATTCTTTTTTTTCATGAACTTTTTGAAGTACCCTCATACTCATACTATGAGAACTGATAAACAATTTCATCAAGGTCACAAGATACAAGATCAATATAGAAATCGATATGCAGAAATTGAGTTGCTATACACTAACAATAAAAAAAAAGAAAATTTTAAATGGTTCCATTCACAATGGCATCAAAAATACTTAGAAATAATTTAGCAAAAGAAGTAAAAAATTTATACACAACAAACTGCAAAATATCATTGAAAGAAATTAAAGAAGACCTAAATAAATTGAAAGACATCACAGCTCATGGATCAGAAGACTTAATATTGATAAAATGACAATAATCCTTAAAATGATGGGCATATTCAACATGATCCCTAGCAAATCCTACCTAGTTTATTTGCAACAATTGACAAGCTGATCATAATTAATATGGAAATGAAAAAGACTGTGTAACCAGAACGATCTTTATAAAGAAGAATAAAGTTGGAAGACACACTTCCTGGTTTCAAAACTTACTAGAAAGCTACAGTAATCTAGACACTGTGGTACTAATATGAGGATAGTCATACAGATCAATGCAATAGAATTGAAAGCCTTGAAAAAAATCCATAATTATACTCGACTCATTTTCAATAATAGTTGCCAAGACAATTCAATAAGGAAAAAATAGTCTTTTCAACAAATGATGCTGGCACAACTGGATAACTACATACAAAAGAATAAAATTATTCCCCTACCAAACACCAAATACAAATATTAAATCAAAATATATCTAATATCTGGGCCAGCCCGGTGGCACACTGCTATAGTGCGCTGCTTGGGAAGCGTGGCGGCGCTCCCGCCGAGGGTTCGGATCCCACGTGCAGACCAGTTCCCGCTCACTGGCTGAGCGAGGCGCGGGAGCAAC
Source organism: Galeopterus variegatus (assembly GCF_000696425.1). Lineage (NCBI taxonomy): Eukaryota > Metazoa > Chordata > Mammalia > Dermoptera > Cynocephalidae > Galeopterus > Galeopterus variegatus. The sequence goes on along the minus strand of NW_007729642.1, from coordinate 121,782 downwards.
ACCGAGGGTTGCGATCCCGTTGTCGGTCCCGGTCCGGTACGGGGGCGACACTGAGGGTTGCGATCCGTTGACGGACACGGAAAAAGACAAAAAATATATATATAATATCTAAACGTAACACTAAAAACCATAAAACTCTCATGAGAAAAGATGAGAGTAAATCTTCATGACCTTGGATTAGGCGACGGTTTCTTAGATAACACACCAATAGAAGAGTCAAAGAAAAACAGATAAATATGACTTCATCAAAAACACTTTTGTTAATGAAAAAAAAAAAAAAACCACTTTTGTGCTTCAAAGAGCACCATCAATAAAGTGAAAAAACCCACAAGATGGAAGAAAAAAATTTCTTTTTGGAGATGATATATATATCTTTTATTTTTGTATTGTAAACGTTTATGAGGTACAGTTTGTTGTTTCAATGCATACATATATTGTATAGTGATCTAATCAGAATACTTAGCATATCTATCACCTAAATATTTATCATTTCTTTATGGTTATAATATTCAAGATACTCTTTCCTGCCTATCTTGAAATACACAACACAATATTGTTAGTTATTGTCACCCTAGGGCACCAGAACTTATTCTTCCTTGCTAACTCTAACTTAGTAAGTTTGTACCAGTCTACCAACATTTTCCTGGCCCCCCAACCCCCTCCCTTTCCCTACCTCTGATAACCACTATTCTACACTCTATTTCTCTCCTTTTTCTCTCTTTTTATTTTTCTAAATTAACCCATGATAATTGTTTATATTTATGAAGTACAATATGACATTTGGATGCATGCATACTGTGTGCAATGATCATATCAGGGTGCTTAGTATATCCGTCACTTCAAACATTTGTCACTTGTTTGTGTTAGGAACATTCAACATCATCTTGACTAGCTATTCAAAGATACACAGTACTTTGTTGTTAACTACAGTCTCCCTACATTACTATAGAACCCTAGATCTCATTCTTCCTATCTCTGTAATATTTTATTTTCACTGACCACCCTGTCCCTATCTCTCCTTCTCCTCCCCCAATAGTATCTAGTAACCACTATTCTACTCTGTACTTCTATGAGATCAACTTTTTTAGCTTCCACATATGGGTGAGAACGTGTGATATTTCTCTCTCTCTGCCTGTTATTTTATTTAACATGTTTTCCTCCAAGCTCATCCATGTTGCTGCAAATGGCAGAATATCATTCTTTTTTATGGCTGAGTAGTATTCCATTTTACCACATTTTCTTTATCCAATCATCAGTGGAAGAACATTTAGTTTGGTCGGTTCCAAATCTTAGCTATTGCAAATACAGCCACAATAAACATAGGAATGCAGGTGTCCCTTCAACATGTTGATTTCATTTTCTTTGGATACATACCCAGTAGAGGGATTGCTGGATCATATGGTTGTTCCATCTGTAGTTGTTTGAGAAATCTCCATACTGTTTTCCATACTGGCTATAATAATTTATAATGCCACCAGCAATGTATAAGAGTTCCCCTTTCTCCATGTCCTAACCTGCAGTTGTTATTTTCTTACTTTTTGATAATAACCAGTCTAACTGGGGTGAGATAACACCACATTGTGGTTTTGATTTGCAATTCACTGTTGCTGAGTGATGGTGAGCATTTTTTCATATGCCTGTTGGCCATTTATATATCTTCCTTTGAGAAATATCTATTCAGCTCCTTTGCCCATTTTTTTTTTCCTTTTTGTCTTTTTTACTGACCGGTAATGGGATCACAACCCTCGGTGTCACGCCCATACCAGGGACCGGCAACGGGATCGCAACCTTCAGTGTTGTGCCCGCACTGCGCTCAGCCAGTGAGCAGGAACCGGTCTCCACATGGGATCTGAACCCTCGGCGGGAGCGCCGCCGCACTCCCAAACGGCGCGCTCTCCAGTGTGCCACCGGGCCAGCCCTGCCCATTTTTTAATTGGGTTATTTGTTTTTATTACCGTTAAGTTGTTTGATTTCCTTATATACTATGGATATTAATCCTTTGTGAGATGCATAGTTTGCAAATATTTTCCCACATTCTGTAGGTTGTCCTTTTGCTCTATTAATTGTTCCTTTTGCTGTGCAGAAGCATTTTAATTTAATATAATAAAATTTCTTTATTTTTCCTTTTGTTGCCTCTGCTTAGGAGGTCATATTCATGAAGTTTTTGCCCAGTCCTTCTTCCTGAAGTGTTTCCCTTGTGTCTTCTCTTAGGAGTTTTATAATTTCAGGTCTTATATTTAAGTCTTTAATCCATTTTGAGTTGATTTTGGTATACGGCAAGAGGTACAGGTCTAGTTTCATTCTCTATATGGATGTCCAGTTTTCCCCACACCATTTATTGAAGAGGCAATCTTTTCCCCAACATATGTTCTTGGTGCCCTTGTCAAAGATCAGTTGGCTGTAACTTTGTGGATTGATTTCTGAGTTCTCTATTATGTTCCATTTGTCTGAGTGTCTGTTTTTATGCCAGTACCATGCTGTTTTGGTTACTATAGTTTTATAACATAATTTGAAATCAGGGAGTGTTGTGCCTCTGGTTTTATTTATTTTTTTCTTTATTTATCACTCAGGATTGCTTTGGCTATTCAGGGTCTTTTGTTGTTACATATAAATGTTAGGATTTTTTTTTTCCATTTCTGTAAGTAGGTCATTGGTATTTTGACAGGGATCACATTGAATCTGTAGATCGCTTTGGATAGTATGGACATTTTCACAATATTAATTCTTCCAATCCAAGAGCATGGAATGTTTTTCAGCTTTTCCCTAATCAGGATGATATTGGTGGTGGGTTTGTCATACATGGCTTTCATTATGTTGAGTTACTTTCTTTTTATTCCTAATTTGCTGAGAGTATGTATCGTGAAGGGATTTTGAGTTTTGTCAAATGTTTTTCCTGTGTCTATTGAAATAATCATATGCTTTTTGTCCTGAATTTTGTTGATGTGGTGTATCACATTTATTGATTTGCATATGTTGAAACATGCTTGCATCCCTGGGGTAAACCCCATGTGATCATGGTGTACAACAAAATTTTTTTGTTGTGCTGCTGTATTCTCTTTGCTAATATTTTATTGAGGATTTTTGCATCTATATTCATCAAAAATGTCAGCCTACAGTTTTCTTTGTAGTATCATTTTTAGTATCTTTGTCTAGTTTTGGTATCATGGTGATGTTGGCCTCATATAATGAGTTTGGGAGAATGGCCTCTGTTTCATTTTTTGGGAATAGTCTGAAGAGAATTGGTACTAATTCCTCTTTAAAGGTTTGGTAGAATTGAGCACTAAAGCAATCCCATCCTGGGCATTTCTTTATTAGGAGACTGCTGATTACTGCTTCAGTCTCATTACTTGTTACTGGTCCTTCCAGCTTTCTATGTCTTCTTGGTTCAGACTTGGGAACTTGTGCGTGTCCAGAAATTTATCCATTTCCTCTAGGTTTTCAAATTTGTTGCTGTATAGTGGTTTATAAAAGTGTCTAATGATTCTTTATATTTCTGTGGTACCAGTTGTAACATCTCCTTTTTCATGTCTACTTTTTGTTGAGTCTTCTCTCCTTTTTTTAGTTAGTCGAACTAATGTTTTATCTATCTCATTTACCTTCTTGAAAAATCAACATTTTATTTCATTAATCTTTTGTATCATTTTTTGAGTTTCTATTTTATTTAGTTCTCCTCTGACCTTAATTATTTCTTTCCATCCACTAATTTGGGGATTGGATTGTTCTTGTTTTTCTAGTTCTTTGAGGTATAGCGCTAGGCTGTTTATTTGAAATCTTTCTATTCTTTTGATGTAAGTGTTTATTGCAATAAACTTCTCTCTTAGAACTGCTTTTGAAGCATCCCACAGGTTTTGGTATGATGTGATTTTATTTTCATTAGTTTCAAGAAATTTTCTGATTTCCTGTTTAATTTCTTCTTGGACCCATATGTAGTCTAAGAGCATATTGTTTAATTTCCACGTGTTCATGTAGTTTCCAGAGTTTCACTTATTAATGAATTCTAGTTTTAATCCTTTTTTGTCTGAGAAGATACTTGTAATGATTTCAATTTTTTAAAATTTGTTGAGGCTTGATTTGTGACAACATGTGGTCTATACTGGAGAATGCTCCATGTGCTGATAAGGAGAATGTATATTCTGTGGTTGTTGGATGAAATGTTCTGCAGATATCTGCCAAGTCCAATTGGTCTAAAGTGTGGTTTAAATTCTGTATTTCTCTGTTGATTTACTGCCTAGATGATGTGCCTGATGTTGGGAGAGGGGTACCCAGGTCCCCAACTATTATTGTATTTGGGTCTATCTCTTTCCTTAGGTCTAATAGTGTTTACTTTACATATATAGGTGCTCCAATTTTGTGTGGATATATTTTTATGTTTGTTATGTTTTCTTGCTGGATAGATCCTTTTATCATTATATAGTGTCCTTCTTTGTCTCTTTTTATAGTTTTTGGTTTAAAGTCCATTTTATCCAATATAAGAATAGCTACTCCAGTTTGTTTTTGGTTTCCATTTGCGTGGTATATCTTTTTTCCATCCCTTTTCTCTTAGTCTGTGTGTATCTTTACAGGGGAGGTGAGTCTCCAGTACACAGCATATAGTATGGTCTAGCTTTTTAATCTAATCAGCCAGTTTATGTTCTGAGTGGAGAATTTAAACCATGTACATTTAGGGTTGTTACTGAAAAGTATTCTGTTACTTCTGGCATTTTATCAATTTTCATTCACATGTTTTGAATATCTTATTTTTCTTCCTCTCATTTTTCTTTGGTGTTTTTTGGTTTTTTGAGGTAGTTAGATACAGTTTCTTTTGTTTCTCATTTGCATTTTTGTTCTATCATTGGGTTTTGTTCTTTCTTATGTATTCATGGAAGTGATTATCATTTTTTAGATTCCAGATTCAGGAATCCCTTGAGGATTTCTTGTAGGGCTGGTCATGTGATGGTGAACTCTTGTAGTTTTTATTTGTCTGGGAAATACACTATTTCTCCTTCATTTCTAAATGATAGCTTCACTGGATATAGTTTTCTTGGCAGGCAGTTTTTTTCTTTTTTCTTTTTTTTTTTAAATATATTTTGAATATATCACCTATCTTGAATACAATATATTTTGAATATATCATCCCATTCTCTTCTGGTTTGTAGAGTTTCTATTGAGAAGTCTGCTGTTAGTCTGATGGATGCTCTTTTATATGTGACTTAATGCTTTTCTCTTGCTGTTTTTAGGATTCTCACTTTGACTTTGACTTAGGACAGTTCAACTACAATATGTCTTGGAGAGGACCTTTTCAGATTGAAACTGTTTGGGGATCTTCGAACCTCTCGAATCTGAAGGCCCATGTCTCTCTCTATACCTGGGAAGTTTTCTGCTATTATTGCATTGAATACGTTCTCAATGCCTTTTCCTTCTCCTCCACCTAAAGAATACACATTATTCAGATGTTAGTATGCTTCAGGTTATCTGCTATCTCTCTTAGATTATCCTCTTTTTTAAAATTCTTTTTTCTTCTTCTTTTTTTTTTTTTTTTGTCTGCCTGAGTTATTTTGAGGAGATTGTCTTCAAGATCAGAAATTCTTTATTCTGCTTGCTCTAGCCTGCTGCTTAAGCTCTCAGTTGTTTTTTATTTCATCAGATTACTCCTTCAGTCCCATGGGTTCTGCCGCATTCTTTTTTAAAGTGTCAATCTCTTTATAGATTTTCTCCTTCATATCTTGGATAGTTTTGCTCAGTTCACTGTGTCATCTAAGTATGTCTTCTTGTATCTCATTGAGTTTCCTCAAGATTTTTACTTGGAATTCCTTTTCAGTCATTTCAAGAATTTCCAGTTCTATGGGTTCTAACTCTTGAGAGTCACTATATTCCCTTGGTGGACTCAAAACTTCTTGTTTTTTCATGTTTTTGGCATCTTTACATTGATGTTTAGCCATCTGGAAGCGTAGTTGCTTCTTCTGTTACTCTTTCCCTGGGCTCCGCTAGTGGACCTCTTTGTGTTAGTTCAGATGAGTGGTTGGCTATCTGCCTGCACAGCTGCAGTGACTGCCATGGCTGATGCTGTGGTAGCAGGCCAACCTCTTGGTAGTGGTGGTTTTGGTGATGGCTTTGGTAGATTGCCTGCATGAAAGCAGTGGCTCCAGCATTGGCAGGCTGCTTGCACAACAATGTTGGCTGCCTGGCAGTGACTGTAGCAGTGTTGGATGCAGTAGCCACCTGTTTGACTGTAGTGACCTCCACAGTTGCCTGAGCAGCTACAGTGACTGCAGCAGCAGCTGGGCTAATTTGCAGGGGCAGCAGCCACACTGGTGGTTGTAATTGCCTCCCTTGCATCTACAGTGTCCACAGTGGTAGTGGGGTTACCTTGTGAGGGTGGCAGCAGCATTGGCAGCTGTGACTGCCTCCTTCAAGTTTTCTGTGTCTGTAGTAATTACATAGTTACCTCATTGGGGCAGCTTGGTGCCAGAGGCTGCACCTGCCTTCCTCCCATCTGCACTGTCTGCTGCAGAAGTTGGGGAAGTGGGATTACCTTGTGGGGTGGCAGTGGTGCTGTTAGCTGCAACAGCCTCTGATGCCATTGCATTGTCTGCAGCAGCAGGGGGGTTACCTCATGGGGGCAGCAGTTCCACAGGTGGTTGGAACTGCCTCACTCTTGTCTGTGGTGTCTTGTTGTTGTCCTAAGTGGCAGCAGAGTTACCTCCTGGTGACAGCAGTGGCACTGGGGCCTGCAGCTGCCTTTCTCACTCCCTCAGCTGCCTTGGCTAATTCACTGCAGGAGCAGCAGTGCTGGGTCTGCCCCTTCCTTGCTCACTTCCTCAGAAAAATAAATAAAAACTTAAAAATAAAATAAAAATAGCCAGTTAGCTGTAGGTATGTGGGTTTATTCCTGAGTTTTCTATCCAGTTCTATTGGTCCATGTGTCTATTTTTGTGCCAGTACCATGCTGTTTTGATTACTATCACTTTGTAATATAGTTTGAAGTCTGGGAGTGTGATACCCCTGCTTTGTTCCTTTAGCTCATGAGTGCTTTGGCTATCTGGGATCTCTTGTTGTTCCAGATGAATTTGTGAATTGTTTTTCCTATTTCTGTGAAGTATGCTATTGGTAGTTTGGTGGGGATTCCATTGACTCTGTAGATCACTTTGGGCAATATGGTCATTTTGATGATATTGATTCTTCCAATTGATGAGCATGGGATGTCTTCCATTTGTTTGTGTCTTCTTTAATTTCTCTAATCAGTGTTTTATAGTTTTCATTGTAGAGATCTTTCACCTCCTTGATTAAATCTACTCCTAGGTGTTTTGCTGTTGTTTTTGCTATTGTAAATAGGATAGCTTTCTTGATTTATTTTTCTGCTAGTTCATTGCTGGTGTATAGAAATGCTACTAATTTTTGTATGTTGATTTTATATCTTGCAACTTTAATGAATTTGTCTGTCAGGTCTAGGAGTTCTTTGGTAGAGTCAGTAGGTTTGTCTATATACAAAATCGTGGCATCTGCAAAAAAGGGCAACTTGACTTTCTCCTTTCCAATTTGGATGCCCTTTCTTTCTCTTGCCTAATTGCTCTAACTAGGACTTCCAGTACCATGGTGAACAGAGGTGATAAGAGTGGGCATCCTTTTCTTGTTCCAGTTCTTAGGGGGAAAACTTTCAGCTTTTCCCCCTTCAGTATGATGTTAGCTGTGGGTTTGTCACATATAGCCTTTATTATATTAAGATCCTTTCCTTCTATAACCAATTTGATGAGAGTCTTTATTGGGATGTGATGTTGAATTTTATCAAATGCTATTTCTGTGAAAATGAAAGTTAAACTATCATTATTTGCAGGTACCTGGCATCGCAGCTCACTTTCTTTCAGTATCGTGATGTTTTCACTTTGTGATAACTCATTAAACTATATGCCTATAACTTGTTCTTTTTTATATACACATATTACACTGTAATAAATGTTTTTTTTTAAATTACTATTGAAATAGTTATCTATGGGGGAGAGAGTGAGCACAATAGAAAGGAAAGGGATAGAAGTTAGATTTCTCTAAATATACCTTATTTTTCAGAATTGAGTCTAGGTCTTTGTAATATTTTACATAATTATAAAATTAAATTAAACTTTAAAAAGTAATTACTATATTCATTCTTCTACATGTGAATATCCATTTTTCCCAGCACCATTTGTTGAAGAAGCTGTCCTTTCCCCCATGTATGTTCTTCATGCCTTTGCCAAAAGTCAATTGGCTGTAGATATGTTTTTATGCTAGTACCCTGCTATTTGGCTATTATAGTTTTGTAGTATATTTTAAAGTCAAGTAGTGCAATGTCTCCAGCTTGTTCTTTTTCCTCAAGATTGCTTTGGATATCTGGGGTCTTTTGGGGTTCCATATTAATTTTAGTATTTTTTTCTGTTTCTGTGAAGAACATCATTGATATTTTGATAGGGATGGCATTAAATCTGTAGATTGCTTTGGACAGTGTGGTCATCCTGACAATATTAATTCTTCCAATCCCTAAGCATTAAATGTTTTTCCATTTTTCTGTGTCCTCTTTAAGAAATAGCTCAACAGGAAAAAAAAACAAAAAAAAAAAGGCAAAATAATCAAATCAAAAAATGGGCAAATGGCCTAAATAGACATTTCTCAAAATGGGTATATGAAAAAATGGTTAACATCACCAATCATCAGGAAAATGCAAATCAAAACCACAATGAGATATCATCCCACCCATTAGAATGGCTCTTCTCAAAGAGACAATAGCAAATGCTGATGGTGGGAAGTAAATTAGTATACCCATTATGGAAAACGATACAGAGATTCCTCAAATAACTAAAAATAGAACTACCATATGATCCAGCAATCCCACTACAGGGTATTTATCCAAAGGAAAGGAAATTAGTATACCAAAGAGATATCTGCATTTCCATGTTCATAGCAGCACTATTCACAATAGCCAAGATCTGGAATCAGCCCAGGTGTCCACTGATGGATGAATGGATAAAGAAATTGTGGTATATGTAAAGAATAGAGGACTACTTGGTCATGTAAAAACATGAAATTCTGTCATTTGCAGCAGTATAGGTGAGTCTGGGAATTATTATGTTAAATGAAATAGCCAGGTACAGAAAGACAAATACCACATGTTCTCACTCATATGTGGGAGCTATAAAAGTTGATCTCATAGAAGTGGAGAGTAGAATTGTGGTTACTAGAGGCCGGCAAGAGTAGGGAGTGGGAATAGGAAGAAAATTTACATCTGGAAAGGAAGAATAAGTTCTAGTGTTCTGTGGTAGTGCTGGGGGTCTGTAATTAACAATAATATTCTGCATATTTCAAATGGGTATAAGAGAGGAATTCAAATATTAGCACAGAGAAATGATAAATGTTTGCAAGGATGGGTATGCTAACTACCCTGATTTGAAGATCACACATTGTATACATGTATCAAAATATCACTCTGCATGTGAAGGTTAATTCTATGTGTCAACTTGATTAGATTAAGCGATACTGAGAAACCTGGTTAACACTATCATTTTAGGTGTGTCCATGAGGCTATTTCCAGAATAGATTAGCATGAGAGCCTGAGGGGACTGGGTGGGAAACATTCACCTTCAATAAGGGCAGGAACCATCCAATCTGCTGAGGGCCCAGACAGAACCAAAAAAATGGAGAAAAAAAGCAGTTCTTTCTCTCTACCCACTGGAGCTAAGTTACACTCTTCTCTTCTGTCTGTGGACATCAGAACTCAAGACTCTTCAGCTTGGGGTTCCAGGACTTACACCAATGGCACCATTGTCTTTCCTGGTTCTGAGGCTTCAGATTTGGATTCAGCCATGCTACCAGCATCCAGGTCTTACATAAAGGAAACCATCGTCTTCCCTGGTTCTGAAGCCTTCAGACTAGGACTGAGCCATACTACCAGCATTCAGTTTGCTGACGGCCTGTCATGGGACTTCTCTTCACAATCATGTGAACTAATTTCCCTAACAAATCCACTCTCATACATTTATAACATATCCTATTGAGAAATGCAGAGTTAGTCTGTCTCTCTGGAAAACCCTGACTAATACAGATTTTGGTACTGGGAGTAGTTCTAGAGAAATAGAATCTTAAAGATGAATTTCTTCATTTGGTTTCAGGGCTTTAGACCTTAAAATGCTAACAGCTCAACTTCTAATAATACAGCAAGCACTGATAGTTCATGGAGTGAACTATATAAAGAGATATGCAGAATAAATCCATTTGATACTCCTGATTCACCACTTGTAAAAGGCAAGGGATTCAGTGACCCTATTTATAATACTTATGAGTATTTGTGGAAATTCAAGGAATATAATGATGTTAGTTGCTTGCTCCTAGCATCATTGGACAAAGTGAGGAAAGAAAAGGAAGAGCTCAGGAATGCAAATTCTCAGCTCAAGTGCCGCATAGATGACCTAAAAGTTTCTAAGTGTGCACTAGGCCAGAATCTTCTCTCTAGTATGCAAAGGGGTAAAATTGCTGAAAATCAAACACAAGTCCTTAGTGTGAGACTGGCTGAGCTACAATGTCAGTTGAATTATCAGCCTTACAAAGTATCTACTGTTAAAGTAAGGGTATTGGTTGGGAAAGAATGGGGTCCTGCAAATTGGGATGGGGACACGTGGGGAGACCCTGATGAAGCTGGGGACATGGAATCCCTAAATTTCATTGAGTCTTGCTTGCTAGTAATGAACTTCCCACCCTATCCCCAGAGACAGTGGCTTTTCCACCTCTCTTTAAGGGGATTAACTCTGTATTGCCTAAGGAAACAGTAATGCCTTCCCCTGAGGCAGTTACCAAGTAAGATAATGCTGATTCTCCTCAGGACCCACCCCCACCACCCATCTTTGTAACTAGACTTAAGGCCTGACAGGCCCCTAAAGCTGAGGTACAAAGTGTGACCCATGAGGAGGTGCATTACACTCCGAAAGAACTGCTTGAGTTTTCTAATTCACACAAGCAGAAACTGGGAGAATACGTATGGGAATGAATATTAAGGGTGTGGGATAATGGTAAAAGGAACATAAAATTGGATCAGGCTGAATTTCTTGATATGGGCCCACTAAGCAGAGATTCTGCATTTAATGTTGTAGCTTGAGAAGTTAAGAAAGGTTCTAACAGTTTGTTTGTTTGGTTGGCTGAAATATGGATCAAAAGATGGCCCACTGTGCATGAGTTAGAGATGCCTGATATCCCTTGGTTAACTGTAGAGGAAGGGGTTCAAAGTCTTAGGTAGATTGGAATGCTAGAGTGGGTTTGCCATGTAAAACCTACTCACCCACACTGGGAAGCTCCAGAAGACATACCTTTTACTGATACCCTGAAAAATAGATTTGTGAGGGGAGCCCCAGCATCCCTGTGATAGCTCTTCTCTATAGACTGGAACTTACCCTGGAAACCACAGTTAGGCAATTGGAACACTTCAATGCAATGGAACTAATTGGATCCCAGCATGGAAGGGGCCAAGTGGCAGCACTCAACTGACAAAGGCAAAGTGGGTGTATGTACCATAATGGATAGCAGAGGCAAAGCAATAATCAGAATAGTCTGACTCGTATAGATCTATGGCATTTGCTAGTTAATCTTGGTTTTGTTAGAAATGAAATAGATAGGAAGCCTACTGAATTCTTACTTGACCTGTATAAGCAGAAAAGTTTAAGTCAAGTGAACAAAAGTCAGACTCAAATCATAAAAACAGAGGTCATGGCCCCTCAATCAATTTCTAGACTTGAGCCAGTTTACAGACACAGACCCCTTGAATGAACGGGTGGCTGGGTCCCCTTGAGGAAAGACCTTGGTACACTACCAAAAATTTATACTATTAATTTTTCTTCCATCTTTCCCCAAGGTGACCTATGACCTTTTATCAGACTAACAGTGCATTGGGGAAAGGGAAATAATCAGACCTTTTGGGGACTACTGGACATTGGATCTGCACTGACAATGATTCCAGGAGACCCAAAATGTCACAGTAACCCTCCAGTTAGAATAGTGTCTTATAAGGGTCAAGTAATTAATGGGCTTTTAGCCCATATATTAGTCTATTTTATGTTGCTATAACAGAATACCTGAGACTGGGTAATTTATAAAGAACAGAGGTTTATTTGGCTTACAATTCTGGGACAGCTGCATCTGGTGCAGGCCTCAGCCTGCTTCTATTCATGGTGGAGAACAGCAGCCAGTGGCAGGTACAAGCAGATGACATGGCAAGAGGAAGCAAGAGAGAGACAGAGGAGATGCCAGCATCTTTTAAACAACCAATTCTCACGGGAACTAATAGAGTGTGATCTCATTCAGGCCCCCCTCCCTCAGGGAGAGCATTAATCCATTCATGAGGGATCTACCCCCATGACTCAAACAGCTCCCATTACTGTCACATTGGGTATCGGATTTCCACATGAGTTTTGGTGGGGACAATGTGTCCAAATTCTTTCAGCCCAGGTCTGACTGACTGTGGGTCCAGTGGGTCCCCAAACCTATCCTGTGGTTATTTCCCCAGTTCCAGAATGCATAATTGGAATAGACATACTTAGCAGCTGGCAGAATCCCCACATTGGTTCCTTGGCCTATAGAGTGAGGACTATTATGGTGGGAAAGGCAAAATGGAAGCAATTAGAGCTGCCTCTACCTAGAAAAACAGTAAATCAAAAACAATACTGCATTCCTTAGAGGGACTGCAGAGATTATTGCTACTATCAAGGACTTGAAAGAGGCAGGTGTGGTGAATTCCACCACATCCCCTTCAACTCTCCTATTTGGCCTGTGAAGAAGACAGATGGATCCTGGAGAATAAAGTGGATTATTGTAAGCTTTATCAAGTGTTGACTCCAATTACACCTGCTGTAACAGATGTGGTTTCATTGCTTGAACAAATTAACACATTTCTGGGCACCTAGTATGCAGCTATTAATCTTACAAATGCCTTTTTATTCATCCCTGTCCATAAGGCCCACCAGAAGCAGTTTGCTTTCAGTTGGCAGGGCTAGCAATACACCTTCATGCTACTACCTCGTGAGTATATCAACTCTCCAGTCCTACGTCATAATTTAGTTTGCAGGGATCTTGATTGCCCTTCCCTTCCACAAGATATTATGCAGGTGCATTACATACGCTGATTGGACCTAGTGAGCATGAAGTAGCAACTACTCTAGTAAGTTTCTTATTGGTAAGACAAATGTCTAAATGTCTTAAATGTTGTATAGGTAAGGCATTTGTGTGTCAGAGGATAGGAAATAAATCTGACTAAAATACAGGGGACTGCTACCTCAGTTAAATTTCTAGGGTTTCAATGGTGTGGGGCATGTCAAGATATCCCTTCCAAGGTGAAGGATAAGTTGTTGCATCTGGTCCTTCCTACCTCCAAGAAAGAAGTACAACACCTAGTGGGCCTATTTGGATTTTGGAGGCAACACATTCCTCATTTGGGTGTGTTACTCTGGCCCATCTACCAAGTGACCCGAAAGGCTGCTAGTTTTGAGTGGGGCCCAGAACAGAAGTAGGCTGTACATCAGGTCCAGGCTGCTGTGCAAGTTGCTCTGCCACTTAGATCATATAATTCAGCAGACCCAATGGTCCTTTAGGTATCAGTGGCAGATACGGATGCTGTTTGGAACCTTTACCAGCCCCTATAGGTAAACTGCAGCATTGATCCTTAGGATTTTAGAGCAAGTTCCTGCCATCATCTGCAGAAAACTACTCTCCTTTTGAGAAACAGCTCTTGGCCTGTTACTGGGCCTTAGTAGAAACTGAACACTTGACTATGGGCCACCGAGTTACCATGCAACCTGAGCTGCCCATCATGAACTGGGTGTTATCTGACCCAGCAAGTCACAAGGTTGGGCATGCACAGCAGCACCTGATCATCAAATGGAAATGGTATATACATGATTGGGCCCGAGCAGGTCCTGAAGGCACAAGTAAGTTATATGAAGAATGCCCATGGTTCCTACTCCTGCTATACTGCCTTCTCTCCCCCAGCCTCTACCTATGGCCTAATGAGGAGTTCCTTACGTCAGTTGACAGATGAAGAGAAGACTAGAGCCTGGTTTACAGATGGTTCTGCACGCTATGTGGGTACCACTGGAAAGTAGACAGTTGCAGCACTACAGCCACTTTCTGGGACATCCCTGAAGGACAGTGGTGAGGGGAAATCTCAATGGGCAGAACTTTGGGCAGTGCACCTGGTTGGACTTGGAAGGAGAAATGACGAGATGTATGATTATATATCACTTCATAGGCTGTAGCCAATGGTTTGGTTGTATGTTCAGAGACTTGGAAGGAAGATGATTGGAAAATTGGTGAGAAGGAAATTTGGGAAACAGGTATGTGTACAGATTTGTCTGAGTGAGCAAAGGATGTGAAGATATTTGTTTCCCATGTGAATGCCCATCAAAGGGTGGTCTCAGCAAGGAGGGCTTTAGTAATCAATTGGATAAGATGACCCATTCTCTGAATACTAGTCAGCCTCTTTCCCCAGCCACCCCTGTCATTGCCCAGTGGGCTCTTGAGCAAAGTGCCCATGGTGGCAGGGATGGAGGTTATGCATGGGCTCAGCAACATGGAATTCCACTCACCAAGGCCAACCTGGCTGTGGCAACAGCTGAGTGCTTAATCTGCCAGCAGCAGAGACAAGCACTGAGCACTTGATATGGCACCATTCCCTGGAGTGATCAGCCAGCTTCCTGGTGACAAGTTGATTACACTGGACCACTTCTTTCATGGAAGGGGCAGTCCTTATTGGAATAAACACTTACTCTGCATATGTATTTGACTTCCCCACATGAAATGCTTCTGCCAAAACTACCATCCATGGACTCACAAAATGCTTTAATCATGTCATGGTATTCCACATAGCATTGCTTCTGACCAAGGAACTCACTTCACAGCCAAAGAAGTGCAACACTGGGCTTATGCTCACAGAATTCACTGGTCTTACCATGTTCCTCATCATCCTGAAGCAGCTGGTCTAATGGAACAGTAGAATCACCTTTTGAAGTCACAATTACAGCACAAGCTAGGTGACAATACCCTGCAGTGCTGGAGCAAGGTTCTCCAGAAGGCTGTATGAGCTCCAAATCAGATCAGCACCCAATATATGATACTGTTTCTCCCACATCCAGGATTCGAGGGTCCAGGAATCAAGAGGTAGAAACAGAAGTGGCACCACTCATCATTACCCTAGAGACCCACTGGCAAAATTTTTGCTTCCTGTCTCTGCAACTTTATGCTCTGCTGGTCTAGAGGTCTTGGTTCCAGAGGGAGGAATGCTGCCATCAGAAGACATGAAAATGATCCCACTGAACTGGAAGTTAAGACTGCCACCTGGCCACTTTGGGCTCCTCATGCCTCTGTGTCAACAGGCTAAGAAAGGAGTTACTTTGTTGGCTGGGGTGATTGACCCAGACTACCAAGGGGAAGTTGGACAACTACTTCACAGTGGAGGTAAGGAAGATTATATCTGGAATATAAATCTCACAGGACATCTCTTAGTACTACCATGCCCTGTGATTAAGGTCAATGGAAAATTACAACAACCAAATCCAGGCAAGACTACAAATGGCCCAGACTCTTCAGGGATGAAGGCTTGGGTCACTCCACCAGGTAAAGAACCACGACCAGCTGAGGTGCTCGCTGAAGGCAAAGGGAATACAGAATCAGTAGTAGAAGGTAGTTATAAATACCAGCTTCAACCATGTGACCAGTTACAGAAACGAGGATTGTAATTGTCTTCCCTATTGTGTTAAGAATATGTCTCTAATTATATATACTGTACAAATATTGAGCAAGTATCTTAGTTTTTGTTCCTTTTATTCTTTATCATGTACCATGAGAGTTATTGACTTTATATCTGCATTTAAATATTGTTAACCCTACATCACAGTATCTGCGTTTAAGTCATGTGATATCAGGTGAAGAGTAAATATCATCTCAGGATTTTATCTCCTCTTCTGGAAAAGGGATTAATACGTTTTTGATTGTACGTGGGAGAGTTGCATCATGTCAGGTGAAATCATTATGTTATGGTCCCATTTGAAGATTAAGTATGATTTAAGGAGATAGTATGGACACCAAGTTGACAAGGGGTGGACTTGTGAAGGTTAATTGTAGGTGTCAACTTGATTAGACTAGGCAATACCGAGAAACCTGGTGAAACTATCTTTTTAGGTGTGTACATGGGGGTGTTTCCAGAGCCTGAGTGGACTGGGTCGGAAAGATCTACCCTCAGTATGGGCAGAAACCGTCCAACCTTCTGGGTGCCTGGAGAGAACAAAAAATGGGGGAAAAAGGCAATTCCCCCTATCCGGTGGAGCTGGGACACACTCTTCTCTCCTGTCCGTGGACATCAGTGCTCGAGATTGTTCAGCTTTGGATTCCAGGACTTATACCAAGGACACCATTGGCTTCCCTGGTTCTAAGGCCTTCGGACTTGGACTGAGCCACGTTACTGGCATCCATTTTGCAGGCCTATCATGGGACTTCTCTTCCCTAATGAATCTCCTCTCATATAACATATCCTATTGATTCTGTCTCCCTGGAGAACCCTGACTAATACACTGTACCTCATATACATGTACAATAATAAATAAATAAATAATATTTCCAAAAAGAATCACTATAAAACAACAGAAAATTGAAAGAAATGAACCTATGTATAGAATTGGTGCCATAACAACTCAGAGAGAAACTATTTGTAGTGATTTTATTTACTTTTTTGTTGAAACATAATTGATTATACATATTTGTGAGGTACAGAATTGCATAACAATACCTGTGTACAATAATGTGTGATGATCAAGTCAGGGTAATTAGCATATTCATCATTACTAAACATAATCATTTCTTTGTGTTAAGGACATTCAATCTCCTCTCTTCTAGCCATTCGGTAACATGCAGTAAGTTATTGTTAATTATAGATGCCTAAATCAACTGTACATGAAAAGAACTTATTTTTCCTAACTAGCTGTTTGGTGTCCATTAACCGCCTCCTCCTTTCCAGAATCTATTTCTAGTGATTTTAAAATGCAGTAATTTCACTCTCCATTCCTAGTGGGATACCTATTAAGGACAGAACTAATTTTAAAAATTTTAAACTGTTTTTACTATCCTTATTATTGGTGAAAGCTTGGTGCCATTAAGGGATAAAGAAAATAAGTACTTTTTCAGTGTCGTTAAGCAGAATTTTGAAAAGGATATACAGACATTAGATTAGTGATGTCAAGTAAATCCCCTGTAATCCTGAATTGGAGTTACAAATATCCTATAAACTCATAATGTATTTTACATTAAAAATATTTTCTAGCTCTACCCACCGAAAAAACCTAGAAACACTGACCAAGCCACCGATCAACTCTAGCACCCAGATTGTCATCTCTCAATACCATTTCCCACTAAAAGGAGCCACGGCCCCTCGGAGAAATTACAGGTCTGGGACAGGAAAATGTTCAAGTTGTGACTGGATTATCTTGTCATAGCAGATAGCAAGGAAGCTATCAAAACAAAGAGAATCATGTCAAAGGGCTCTGGTCAACATGAACAGGCTCCAACTGACAAAGTTGGAACAATTTTATTGTCAATAACAATGATAACTGCAATGTATTGAAACACATGTATTAAAGATGTGAGTACATAGTGATGGTAAAACTAAACACATTGGTCACTACTGGAGGACACTAGTAAACCAACTTATTTTGAAAATTGGTAAATAGAGAGAAAGAACAAAGGATTCATCTCGCCCTTCTTGTATGATGTATTCCTCAGTAAAACTGAATAGCTGATGAAGGGAAGTTTGTCTTTATTGAAAGTACTCCAACAAGTAAATGAAGAGTATCACCATTTTACAACCCTTATGGATCTGGGCAATGAGCATCAGTGGCTGCTGACATCACAAAAAGAGAGATGAACAGACATTACATACTTTCTGATGGAAGTACATAACCCCATCTGTGAGGTAGTCTTATGAAAATATCAAATTTGAATTTAATCAAGTGTCTAACTCTAACTACCAATTTATAGTAAATAGAGGGCAGAGGAATATTTTAAGTGACTCTACTAAGATACAATCAGCAAAATCCAGACTGTAAGACTCTACAGAATAAATAACAGAGAAAGAGAGAGGGAGAGAGAGAGAAATAGGGGGACCTAAAGATTAAATTGTAATGTATGAATTGTAATGTATGAATCTTATTTGAATATTTATTTAAACAAATTGTTAAAAGAAAATTGATGGGAAAATCAAGGAAATTTTTATACTGGCTATATTATTTGATGACTGTAAATTTTTAGGTGTGATAATGGTACCGAGAATATGATTTTCACAAAGAGCTTGTATCTTTTAGAAATATATACTGAAATATTTATGATGAAATGATGCCTTGGACTTGCTTCAAAATAATTCTGGGTAAGGAAGTGGGGTTATACAGATTAAACAAGATTGGTCATGAATTGATATTGTTGAACCAGTGTGATTATTTCATGAAAGTTCATGTTTCCTACTTTGGCAAATGTTTGATGTTTTCCATAATAAAAAATATTTTAAATAATGACATAAGAAGAAACAAGCTTATAAAAATTTCCAGTCTCCCCCAATTAATCTATAAACCTCAGAATGCCCAGATACTTAAACATATAATTAATTACAGTCATAAGTGCTTCCTATGAAAGAGAGAAACACTGTGTAATGAGAGTTTATATCAAGGGGGTTCTGCACTTAGTTATTCATTATATGATTGTTAGTGGATCCATATTTTTGTTTCTTTTAAGTTGGTCATTTTATTTGCAGGCAAGTTATTCATTAAGAAAAAATGAGACACGGGGATATATTTAACTTAACTCTCTCAATAAAGAGAGACAAACAACAAAAAGAGACAAGTAAAATATCTAGTTCATTAATTTTACTTTTAGGGAATTGAAGAACGGTTTGATAGCATCATTTTAAAAGGAGTTCTGTGTGAAATTCAATTCCTTTAGATCTCATCAGGAGTACTGTATTTAGTCTTGGATGTGACACTTTTAAAGAGATATCAACAACTGTGGTGCAGCCAGAGGAGAATGACCACAACTGTGAGGTGATCTAGAAACCCTGACAAATAAAAAGGAGTTGAAAGTACTAAAAATGTTTAACCTGGACAAGAAAAATCTTGGATGTACATGCAAACAGCCTTCAAATATAAGGCCTGGCAAACAGCTGGTGGAGATTTACAATGTGTTGCTCAGGAAAGCCAATAATGGGTCAATGTTACAAATAATAGGTTTCGTCCCCACTGTGGAGAAATTTCTGATCATGAGAGCTATCCAGCAGTGGACTCTGCTGTCCTAGATGATGAAAAGCTGTCACTAGAAGTGGGAACACAGACAGGACAACACAACATCCCAGGTCTCTTCTAGCACTAAGGTTCTTGAGTTTTAAGTTGTTCAACAAAGAGCTGCTTAAAACCTAAAGGAAAGCTTCCTTAGCCTAAAAAAGTTTTTCTTAACCAGACAGGTGCCTGTTTATTCAATAAACACAAATACAGAGGAGATATTTTCGGGGGAGAAATCAATACTCTTACAGATAAAACCCATTAATGTTACTTGTGTCAAGTGCCTAGAGTAAATTAAGTTTACAACTTCAGCAGACTGTCATGTGAAAGTGTGGCAGTGACTAATAAATTGAATTACCATAGTACTACATCACTCACAAAAGTATTATTGATAGTGACAGAGGAATATTGAATTTAAATTATTCATTTTTATTGATTGAACAGCACGTTTTAAGTAGGAAACATGAAGGAAAAAGCTGAGATGTTAGACTTGGATTTTATCTCCCATCAAGAATGATCCCCAAAAAAGAACATGTACATATGCAGTTGAGCCCCATAAAAAGCGTCAACCAGTTGCAGTTTTCTCTTATTACCCTTCCACCCCTGTGTTTTCTGTTCATGTTCACCTTACCCCACCTAGCTACCCAGAGATCTGTGCTTCGATGCCCCCTCCTCCTTGAGCTCCCTCCTTAGCCTGTTTCCCCGGGACCTTCTGGTCTGGTTTTATTCCTTATTTCAAACCAATGTATTGACTACTTATTGTGTGCTAGACACAGTATCGGGCATCAGGAATAAACACATGAGTGTGACTTTCTCTCAAGAAAGACATAATCTAATGGAGGGAGAGAGACACATAAAGCAAAACAAAACAAACCACAATAAAGTGTTGTACATTTCTCTCCCACCACTCAAAATCCCCTGTCCTAATTCTCTATTATCCTCATATCTTAGCCTTGGGGAATCACAGACCCCATCTGAGAATCCTATCTAAGCTATGGACTCTCTCTCCTTAGGAAAAAAAGACAAAGACAATATAATACATATATATGTGCATACATAAATTTTTCATAAAATTTTTGAGAGTTCAGAGATCCCCTGAAACCTAAACAAGCCCTGGAGTTAAAAGCTCCTGCCCTAAGGTGTTCATTAATGTTAAGTGGTTAATGTTTTTCTAATTCTGGGTCATTTACATTGTTGTGGGTAGCTTCTGGAGTCTAAATGCATTAGGGCAAACGAATTAAGTGACGGTGGGAATTTTAGGATTCTCAAAAGGCCAGAGAAGGTGAGGAAGGCTTTATCCACCACACAGGTGGCTGCCTAAATTAAGAGATGTACTGCGCCTAAATCTTGTTCACCAAACAAAAATTTTTTCATCCAGGTTCTTTGTAGCTCTTTCAGGCATTCTGTCTGGCACTTCTGAAACCTCCCTTGTTTCATTTTTTAATTAAACAGACAGGAACATTTTTCTATCCCCCTCAGAAAAACACCACCACTACAATTTATATCCATGAATTTTACAGTAGCTCTAGATGCTCTATCTTAATTGTTTCAGGGTCTTTTTAAATTAAAACATGTATTGTTTTTGGTAGAGCTTGAAAATTAGGCAGCTACCATTGGGCCTCAAATAAGGAATTTTCTCTGAAGCAGAGCAAGTAATCCAAGGGAAACAGTAATCATCTGGCTAGCTAAACCCACTATCCTTTTGCAGCTTAAAGCCTCGCTGTTCAAGGCGTGGTTAATGGGCCAGCAGCATCAGCATCACGTGGGTGTTTGTAAGAAATGCAGAATCTGAAGCCCATTCCAAGCCCACTAAATAAAATTTGCATTTTAGCAAGATATCCAGGTGATTCCTGTATGTATCAACGTTTGAGAAGCACTGTCTTAAAAAAACAGCTTAGTCCACATTATAGAAGAACTGAATGGACTCCCAGGCCTTGGACTTGGACTTGGACTTGGACTGGTGGGCAAATGGGTTTGAAGATTAAGATGCTTCTACTGGGGTAGTCTCAGCATATAGCAGAATGCCTGGAAATTAAGAATTGCAAATAAATATCTGTTCATTTATCCGTTTAAAAAATATTTCTTGAGCAACTACTATATGTGAGGCACTATGTAAGGCGTTATAGATACATTATTGAGAAAGCCCTTACAGAACTTAAAGTCTAGTGCAATGTTTCTCAAAGAGGTGTCACCTTAACCCCCCCATCAAAATTAGTGGGGGTGGGTGCATGTTTAAAAGAAGCAAATTCCTCTGACCCACACCAGATCAGCTGAATCAGAATCTGAATGGATATAGCCCCGGGAGTTAGCATTCAGGTGATTCTTATGTGCACTGAAGTTTGAGAATCACTGACTTTGTGGATTCTGGAAAATTAATGAATAAAATCATTCATTTAACAAATATTTACTGAGCCCCTACTATGTGCTAGGCAGTCTTATAGGCACTTGGGATATAGCAGTAAACACATTTCTTGTTCTCATGGGATTGTACCTTTTAAATTGAGGTGGCAGATAATAAACAAACACATATGTCAACTAGTGATAAGTGGTATGGAGAAAACTAAAGCCTGGTAAAGGGCTAACTAGTGATGAGGGTGCTATTCCATATAGGATGTTCCAGAAGGGCCTCTCTATAAAGATGATAATTGAGCCAAGACCTGAATGAGGTAAAGGAATGCATATATATGGGGCAGATTTTCCAAGGCAGAAGAAACAATATCCTTTGGTGGGAGTGTGTCTGACAGGTTTAAAAACAGAAAAAAAAACCAGTGAGTGGGCTGGCAGAAAAGTGATTGAAGAAGAGTCATAGAGGTAATACAGATGCTCCTCAACTTATAATGGGGTTAGGTCCTGATAAACCCATCATAAGTCGAAAATATCATAAGTTGTAAATGCATTTAATAACCTAGCCTACTGAACATCATGGCTTAGCACAGCCTACCTTAAACATGCTCAGAACACTTACATTAGCCTACGGTTGAGCAAAATCCTCTAACACAAAGCCTATTTTATAATGAAGTGTCGAATACCTCACGTAATTTATTGAATACTGTACCGAAAGTGAAAAACAGAATGGTTGAATGAGTATTCACCATTAGTGTACACAGCTGAAAGCACCATGATAAAGTTGAAAAATTTTAAATCAAACCATCATAAATTGGGGACTGTCTGTATAAGTGTAGGAGCATGGAAAGTTCATTCTAAGGACTTTGGCTTTCACACTGTGAGAAAAAGGGAGCCACTAGAGGGCTTTAAGTAGAGAAGCAAAATGATTTAACTTATGTATTTAAATGGTTTACTCTCACTGCTGTGTAGAGAATAGACTGTAGTGAGTATATTAGTCAGGGTAAAGCTATGATGCTGTAACAAAGAGACCCAACATTATGGTAGCTTTAGAACAAAGGAGTTTGTTTCTCTCTTACTTAACAGCCCTGATGTGAATGGATCAGATCCACAGATAAGGTCTATTGCGAGTGGTGATTCATGGACCCAGAATCTTTCCAAGCTGTTGCTCCATTGTCTAGGACTTGTCATGGTCTGCAAGGTCAAAGCAAGATTGTCAAGATATCCAGATTCAGGCAGACAGAAAAAGAAGACAAGGGTATAGAGGAAGCAAGCCCAAATGTCACAAGTCCTTGACTCAGAAATGGTAAATGTCACTTCTGCTCACATTCTTTTGATGAGAACTTAGTCATATGGCCACACTTAACTGCAAGCAAGGCTGGGGTATGTAGTCTAGCCAGACAGCTGTGCATTAGGTGTGTTTCTTTGGCTATAGAAGAAGGGTCAAATGGGTTTTGATGGACAGCTAGCAACATCTGCCATAGAGGGCTAGGGCAAAAGAATGTTGCAATCATCCAAAGGAGAGATGATGGTGGTGCGGACCAATGTGGTGGTAATGGACATGAAGAGGAGTGGTTGGCTTCTGTATATGTTATATTTTGAAGGATTTGCTGATAGACTGACTGGATGTAAGTGTGTGTCAAAGATGATTCCAAGAGTTTTGGCCTCAATAACCTGAAGAAATGATTTGAATGACTGATTTGAAGGAAACCAAAACTGTGCCACCCCAAAATATACTTCTTTGTCATATTTCGAAATGGCTATTCAGAGAGGTTGCAGACCACAGGAATAGCTTTGAAAAGCTGCGAGAGAGATTTGTATCTGTAGAGAATATACACATTATTGAAATAAACAGGAGGCTTTCTCTGAGGCCACCTTTATCCAGATCTAACAAAGATTAACTCACAGCAAAAGGAGACTAAATGTCTGACACTTTTAAAGATCTGACAGAGAAACTTTTACCACAAGCTATTATCTGTTCTTTCCGAGGACTGCTCCAAAATTACCTGAGAGATTTTATCCACATGACAAGACAGCCTTTGCTCACCGTGCTTTCTTCCCTTTGCTGTCCTATAACCTGCGTCACTACTTCCCCTTTAGAACCTCCAATCCCCTATTCTTTCTGTAACCTCAGGATGGTATAAATACTTTAGACATCTGGTCCCTAATTTTAGATTCATACTTTGTGTATTGTTCCCATGTCCATATACACATTAATAAATTTGTTTGCCTTTTTTTTCCTGTTAATCTGTCTACTGTCAGTTTATTTATAGACTCAAATTATCAAACTTTCAGAAGGGGAGGGAAAAAAATCTCTTTATCCCTACAGATTAGATGAAAAATATTCCACCTAAGCCAGACATTTCTCTATTCTCGCCATCTTCATAAATCCAACACTCCATCTTAGTGTGAACAAGACTCAATTTCTTCCTTGAAAGCCAGATTTCAAATTTCAACTCTACTACTTTCTATGTGTGTGACTTCAAGCAGGTAATTTCATTCCACTAACTGTTAGTTCCCTTGTCTATAAAATAGATACAATAGTAGCACTAACCTCATAAAATTACCATGAAGATTAAATACGATAATGTTTAGAATGTACACAGCGTAGTGCAAGACAAAGAGAAAGCACTCAGTAAAAAACAGCCCAGCAGACTTGTGACAAGGATTACATGTGATTATATATGCCCTTGTTAAGCATATATAACACAGTCTTGGCACATGGAAACTGCTTTATAAATGGTATTTATTATTATTAAAAGGGGGAGCCTAGAGTTGCCAAAGACAAATTTAATGACTTCCCAAATTATCTCAGAGAAAGCATTGAGAAGAGTATGTTCTCTCACCACAACACAGAAACTAAATGAATGTGCTCTATACAGTTGTTGGACTGTTCAAAATATTTTTTTTGACCCCAGCATACAAGTATAAGCCATAGTTTCTCTCTCTCTCTGGTGTGCAGGACCCAGACATCCTCCATCTCCTAGTGCCAGAGAGAAATATAAATGATCTTCATTCAAATCATAGTGTTGCTGCAGTTTCATTAGCCACTCATAATGCCTGCATGTTCTGGAGGGACAAAGCATCCATCAGAAACTAAACTCAAGCCAGTTTACATAAGTGAGTGCCTGTGCTTTACAGAATAAAGAAACTTGCACAAACCAAACAGAGTAGGGTGAGACCCACCAGTCTCTTTTTCCTCCTTGGTCCTTGGTGTCACTTACTGAATTCAAGCAACAAAATATACCTCTGATCGTGAATGGTGTTTCTGTTATTACCCATTTGTTATAATCTGCATATTTATGTATCATCCTACACGGTTTGCAAAGCACCTTCACACTCATTGATATTTGCAACAATTCTAAGAGGTATTATTAACTCCATTTTACAGATGAAAAAACTAAGAGTTAGGAAGTAAAGTGGCGAGCCCCGGGCATGCAATTAGCAAGCAATCTAAATTTGTCTATTACAGAGTAGAGGGCTGCTACAGCTTGGATTTAAGATCTTTACAGTGAAATTCTGCACCTGCATCATAATGTTTGTGTTTTCCTACAATTTGCAAGGTTTCCTGGTGTAGGTGCCCAAACCCAAGCTGGGGTCTGTGAATCCTGAGCCCAGACCCCAAAATGGTAAGACTTGTAGAATTTGAATTCTTCAGTTTGTTCATGTTTTTTCTACCCAAGATGGGAAGCTGAGCCATACATGAGCAAAATATTCTAGAAGGCAATGTTTGTTCCATATCTACTGACCAGATTGATCTTGCACAGTAGTACTTACCTCCTGTTTGACTTGGGTTAGAACCCTGAATTCACACATTCTATCTGAGAAACATTGTGCAAATTACTGTGACTTTTCTTGATCCTCAGTTTCCTCAATTATAAAATTGAGATAATGGGGCCAGCCCGGTGGCGCACTGCTACAGTGCACTGCTTGGGAAGCGCGGCAGCGCTCCCGCCGAGGGTTCGGATCCCACATACAGACCGGCCGCTCACTGGCTGAGCGAGGAGCGGGGGCAACACCGAGGGTTGTGATCCCGTAGCCAGTCCCGGTCCAGTACGGGCGCGACACTGAGGGTTGCGATCCGTTGCCGGTCACGAAAAAAGACAAAAAGACAAAAAAAAAAAAAAAAAAAATTGAGATAATGGGGCCAGCCCGGTGGCGCACTGCTACAGTGCACTGCTTGGGAAGCGCGGCAGCGCTCCCGCCGAGGGTTCGGATCCCACATACAGACCGGCCGCTCACTGGCTGAGCGAGGAGCCGGGGCAACACCGAGGGTTGTGATCCCGTAGCCAGTCCCGGTCCAGTACGGGCGCGACACTGAGGGTTGCGATCCGTTGCCAGTCACGAAAAAAGACAAAAAGACAAAAAAAAAAAAAAAAAAAAAAAAAAAAA